>NW_028258142.1:5677500-5800000 GCF_053883595.1 Heterocephalus glaber | reverse complement strand
TTTAAACTGTTCAAACAAATTACTTAGCAATTAAACCTTCAGCAAAATTGTAATTCATTTTAAATTTAGCACAGAGGTTTGTTACTCTTTCTGAGGAAAACAACTGAACATAATAATGAAATATGTAAATTCGATGTTATGCATGAACTTTTCCCCACAGGACAAAAACATTTCTAGCACTGTGGATATAGTAAACCCTTCCACTAATGTGAATTAATTTATAGTAGAGGATCACTGGAGAGAATTCTTATTTTTGAATTTGATTCATATTTCCTTATTTCAAGCATAACATTTTAAACGTTTTATAACCAGTTTATAGCATTTTAGGTTTTAATATTTAAACTTACATGCAGCTAACTGAAGTCACGTCACAAATATATTACATATTACCTGTTTTGCTGAAAATATTAAAAAGAATATTAAAATTCTGTATAATCTGAAAATATTGAAACATAAGTTGGACATCGATATAAAAATAGCATATAAAAATCAGTATTTCTTTTTTAGTTGCAATCACTAGAATCAGAAATAATGTTATTATGAATTTGTATTACTTGGATTAATATTAGTGTTTATGCCTTCACTAAAGAGTGCACATGTGTATGCCTCTATACAAGTAGCAGTAGCCTGCATATTTAAAAATAATATGCATATTAACATTTTATGTATATTTGTAACAGAAGTTCTATTTCAGCAGCGTTGCTGCTCTTGAAAAACATTGTTTTTGAGTTCTTTGCCAGTTTATTAGCCAGCATCTACCAGTACAATTACATCTTGGTCATAGTTTGATTGTAGCCAGAAATAGCACATTCTGTCTTACTCATTCATTTCATGATGTCTCCTGGACTTTAGTCACTTGAATATGAGAAGATTTTCTGTCTTGAAAGAGCCAAAAGAATATTGCTTCATGCACACTTAGTCTTTCTCTACAGTTTTTTAAAGTCATCAAATAAAAGTATTCATATGAACATAACCTGAGCACAAAGCACATTTTGTCAAAAGGTAGAATCACTTAAATTTTGTGATTGAGCTCTGAATTTGATCAGCTTTATGTAATTTTTGGTCTTAATGCTACAAAAGTACATTTTATGAAAAGATGCAATTACTTAAATTTTGTGATTGAGCTCTGAATTTGGTCTGCTTTATATAATTCTTGGTCTTAATGCTACATCACATCTCTCTATTGTAGTTTTGTTATTCTTGTGCTAATTTAGTATATTCCTCTGCTTTTGAGTATGCTGATTAGATTGCATTCTGTTACTGTTTTAATTCAGCTGTGATTTTCTTTATTCTCATATTATTTTTATTCTCAGATTTTCCCAACAAACAAAACTTTAGTCAACCCCCCACTCCCTGTCTTCTTCAATTGTTGAGATCTTTGATCTTATGTCCTTGCTTTCTTGTAGTTTTACTTAATGGAAATGAACTTTTAACCTTTTGCCCTCTACAATTCATGTTTTCCTTACCATCTTGAAGTTTCTCTTATTATTTAAATTCTTTTTAGGAATAAGAGCAGTTGCAAAAAAAGTAATGTATGTATGTGTATATTTTTTGGTTTTGGTTGGTTTTTAGGTCCTGAGGATTAAAACCAGGAAACCCTCAGCTCCATGCCTTTGTATTGTTTGTATTATTTTATTTTGATACAGGGTATTGCTTGCTGACTTGCCTAGTGATCCTCCTGCTTCACCCTTTTGAGTATCAGGGATTGCAAGTTTATGCTACTACACTTGACTTAAATACACACATTTTGTTTTGCTGTGATGAACAAAAGCCTAAAACCAGTCTTTATCATTTGCTGTTTTCACTCTATTTTATGTACTGAAATAGTTGATCAGCAATGTAATTTAATGCCTGGATAGAACACTATCTTAGAAATTTTCCTATGATGAATATGGTGGGTTTCTTTTTATTTTCAGATAACTTCATTTGTCAGTAATTTGTCACCAATATGAAAATATTTATATAGGAAGTCAGTTTGTTACTCCAGGAATGAAATAATTAGAACCCTTATTTGTAACTCAAACACAGCTTGTTGATAGTCAAACTCATCATACCAGAATAATTTTTTATTTGTAATATATTGATGTTTCCAAAAAGGCTTCATGAAGATTGAAAGTTTCCCTTAGGGGCTTAGTATTTTGTTAGATTTTACTTTCCTTTGATTTGTTATTAAAGCAAGTTAGAAAATGAGTTTGTACTTTTGATGATATTCTATAGTTCCTGTTTTTAATACGGTGAAATAATGATATTTTGTGCTTATAAAGTTTTATTCTGATCAGCTGCTAACTTTTTGTTTTATCTTGAGCATGATAAAGCATCATTAGCTGAAAAGCATGAAACATTCAGCTTGTCATTTTATTCTTTGGTCAAAGTTATATGATATTCATTTATAAATTATTATAGTAAGATTGATTTATAAATCTTAATTTCTTTTATGTTTTGATTTTTATTGGCAATTTACTTTTTGATCATTATACCAGATTCAATTTATATTATAAATAATTTAGGATATCATAAACGTGAACAATTAAAATAGCAATGTAATATTACCAATGAAACTTTAAATGAAATAGAATGTTCTCATTGTTTATTAGAGCTCTGAATTATTAAATTTTATATTTTCTGAGTATATTTAATCATATTGTAAAACTGAAAAACAATTTTAATGTATTATAAATACAGACTTATACATCCTGTAATTAAGATGAAATTTAGTTATTCAACCAAAATTTTATAACACATAGCAGACACACATGTGACTATCCTGTTTCAGTTGCATTTGATTCCAGAGATACAGTATAGTAGACAGAATTGCAGTAGTAGCATATGTATTCCGCATGGAGGAGCCTCCTATAACAGCAGTGAACCCCTATAATCTTTTCCAGTTACCTCTTAATTTATGCCACTTGTTGTGGAAATGACAGGAGGAGAGTGTGAATTACTCTGTATAGACAATAAATATTCCAAGAATCTTAAAAGTGCAAAGGTCCTTCAAAATCATATATCACATGATCTTACTAGAAGAAATTACTCTTCCTTAAAAGTACATATAGTTATTTCTTTTTCCTTTTTGTTTAATGTCAAAATTGTTTTAAAAAGTAAAACATTTTATTTTGCTTGTTAAAAACTTAACCTATTACAAGTATAAATAATAAGGTAAATAGAATCACAAGTGTCATCACTAATAATCACTCATACCTTTTTGTAATATTTTCTCAGGGGAAATATCTATCAACTCTTATGTGTATATAACTACACACTATAAATTTATACATAGCGTTTTACAGATTACTTTGTTTAGTTCATATGTTATGGACTTTTCTGTATCATTTTATAAACACAGATTTATATAATTTTAATGCCCCTACAATCTGTTGTTTATATATATCCCGATGACATGAGTTAGTTTAAAACATTTCTAAGTTTTTACCATGCAAACAATGCTGTATATAAATCTTTTCCAAGTTATTTCCCTAGTGTAAATTCCACAGCTGGCACTACTGTGATCAAGACATTCATATGTTGTTACCATTGATTGGTCTTCCACTTCATTCTTCTATCAGCAATGCAAAATTTTGTAACAAAATTTAAAAACATCAAATTTCAAAGAAATTTTGAATTCGCTTTGATTCAATTCAGTTCTAAAATCCTTCTGTTAACTATTCCTTCTTCTTGTTGTTAATAATGCTTAGAAAGAAAGTTTTGTCAAATATTATTGTGTTTGAAATATTGAATAGTGATTATCCAGTAGAAGAAAAAAATACTTAATGTATTACTTACAATTGAATGTTTTTCAGTCTGTTAAGTTTATTTTATATATGTTTCATTGAATTGATGTTTCAGAAAAACTTTAATATTTAAATTTGTAATAAACTGTCAGGTAAAGATCAATAATAAATCCAGTATTCAGTGTATGTCACAAATCTAGCAATCAGTCAACCAACAGCAGAACTTTTTTTTTTAACCGGTCTGCAGGAATTCTAGGGTTTCTCATGCCATATAAAACTGAGAAATTACACATTTTTAATTGTTATAATTATATGTTTCCTTTGAAAAGATAATTCATGAGTTTTCCTGATTTTTTGTGGGTGACATGACAGCAAGTGATGGCTAGGTCCATATTTACCACACTCTGAGCCACTTGTATCACCTGTCAAAGTCAAAGGAAAGCTGTACAGCTACACTGCATTCAGATGCTTCATCCAATCCTGAACTGCTTTGAGCTGATAGAAGGCTGCCTCCCCTATCCTTTGCTCTTATGGAAATACTTGTAACCAGCTTTGTGGTGGTGGGAAGCTTTTTCTTACTAACAGTGTTGCCCCAGTGGTGATACTCCTCTTCATTCAGTCCCTGGTTCATACTGAGACCTAGATGTTGAGACCCAGCCAGTTTCTACTTTCTGAAAAGAAGTTTGCTAATCAGCAGGCATGAAGACTGTCTATGATATTTTTCTCTATAATGAACTGAAAATGTCAAAATTAATTTTGTATTATCAAGGGTTCAGTTTACTTTTTGGAGAAAAATTTGATACATTTTACTTACATTAGCAATTTAAGTTGATTTTCTGAATTGCCACATAAATGTGGTTTCCTTTACATCTGATTAGATATAATCATTTCATTAGAACAGTTTCAAAGAATGGATCAGTCTTATCAGAAAATATATAAGCTTCTGCTTCCACATGAAAAAGAAAGTTCATTTCTACTTTTGTCATATTTATATGTCATGAGGACCAGGGAAACCATGTTGTGTTACCTTGGGTCTGTGTGTCTGCTGTGAATGACAGATATAATGTGGTTTTTATCAATATTAATACATACAGGGGCATGGTTTCAAAAAGGTCAGAAATGACGGAGCGAAAAATTTTCACGAGAATGCTTTATAACATGGCTTGAAAACATGAACCAATTTAACAAACTTGATTGTCCTTGGCTGCAGAGTAAAGGTTGCATCTAGAAAGCTCAGGATGTTGCCAAGAATATATGAGTATCAGGAATGTGTCGGGTGTTTCCAATCCAAAGTCTTTGTGAGCACATTTAATAACTGATGTAACCTGTAGTGAGAACATTGGCTCAGAACTTACTTCAGTTCAATCTGGGCATATTTTGCTATCTAACAGAAAAATCTTTTTTGTAGAGAATATTTCTTTGCACACTTGAATTACTTCTAAATTATCATGTACTTACAGACCAGTGTAATGATTTTCTGGGACGAGATGTTATTTTAAAAAGTAGGTAATGTGTTTTATAAATTTTTTATTATCAGTGAATTAAGACAAACAAATCAAAAAAGCGTCTTGTGCCTGGGATGGAGTTTAGGGATAGAATGTGTGTTTAGCAGGCGTGAGGCTCTATGTTTAGTCACCAGCACCAAGCCAAACAAAACAGAAAAGGCAACTCTTAATATTTCAGGGCTGGCCAGTTTTTAAAAAACTGAGTATCCAATCACAGTTTTTATATACATGTCATGTGACAAGTGCATAGCATTATCAGGAAAGAACATATTAATTACTCTAATTAACACATGACTTTAGAAGTTTTAGATAAATCAGCACGTGACTCTTGGTTATTTGTATTCTTATGGGAATTTTTTACCACCCGATGCAAATACCAGGCTAAAAATATTGCTTTGTTTGTACATGGAGAGAATATTCATCTCAGTGGTACTGTACGTGTAAGAAAACAGAAAGTAATTAAAATGTTGATTACTACAGTAAATCTCTAAAAATGTCTGATTATTTGTTTTTCATATGTGCCCACATTTCTGAGAAGTTAGCTTTTGCACAACAACCTACTATGATTATCTGATATCCTCCGGAAGGTTAGCTGAGTTGTTTCCTATATTACTTAGGAAAAAATTTCTTTTCACAATTGAAAATGTCAGCATCAATTTAAAGTAACACTAAGCATTTGCTTGCTTTCTGAATATTATCCTCCTCCACTTCCCTCCAACCACCCTGCCTAGGATCTGGCTGTGACAGTTTGATTAGATCATCAATCCTCACTGTTAACAGCACTTTTCCTGAACACCTGGGCTGCTGGGTCACATCTGAATTCAGCTACTGTTGTTTCTGTGACCTGACACACATTCACTGTAGCAATTTACATTATGTACACAAATTAAAAGTTACCTTATAACAACAATTTACTTTAAAAACAACCTCTTTTCCTGTATGTTGATGTTCTGTTTTGTTATAGAAGGTGCTTTTTTGTATGGTGAAACACTGCTAGAACACAGTCACCACCATGATCAGAGTGCTTTTTTTTTTTTCATTTAGGATCTTAGCTCAAACTTTCTGTAATGAAAATGATCTTGTCTTTCATCATCTTTTGCCATTTAAAAATCTGAGTTGATTGCATTATAAAAATTTGATTGTTTTTACCATAGTTAAGTCTGAATAAATAATTGAATTTGTCATATATTGTTGAAAGTCTTTGCTTTTTGCTTCTAAATTCTCCACTTGAACTGTCATGTAGTCTGATTTATACTTTCCTATTTATAGTTGTACTGATAGAGATAGATACCTACTTATACTTCCAATGGAAATTGTTTAGAAACAGACCGCAACATAAGCATACTGTTAAATCTAGTGTTACAGGATTTTTGATACTACAGTTGTCTTTTATTTTCCACACATTCTATTTTTTGTAATAAGAGGAGGAGAAATGTAAAAAATTTACCACTAAAATTTGTGGTACTTTGGAATAGAGACCTGCCATCTGTTGCCCAAGCAACATTTTCCTGCTCATGTATGAGCAGTTAGGTGGGAATTAAGATGCTTCATTATAAGTTGTTTCTACCTAACACAGGTAGAGGTAAAGAAGTCAATATAAATTGTATTTTTGATATTATCTAGAACTTACTGTTTTTAAGTTTTTAAATGTTCATTATTTTAACTCTGAGCATGATGCAAGCAGATCAAGGTGGCCTGGTTTGTTATAGTATAAGTCTTAAAATGTCCTCCAAGCCTGGTGTGTTTGGAAGGTATTTGGATTGTGGGGGTGCTAGTGGCTACATATGCTGGTAGGAGGTAGGGCCTGGTTAGAGGCAGGTTTCTAAGGTTTTGACCTGGAAGGGTCTGCCTGTCTGTCTGCCTTTCTTTCTTTCTTTCTTTCTTTCTTTCTTTCTTTCTTTCTTTCTTTCTTTCTTTCTTTCTCCCTCCCTCCCTTTTTGCTTTTATTTTTATTTGTACATGTTTGCAGCACACATTCATCGTGGGGAGTTGGAACATATATTTAACACATTTAAATTCTTTTTTCATCCCATTTCCCTTCACACCTTTTCTCCTCCCTCCATCTCTCTTTTTTTTTTGTATCGGGGCTCAAACTGGGGACCTTGTGCTTGCGAAGCAGGCAGTGGAACCACTGAGCCAAATCCCCGGCACATCCCTCCATCTCTTGATCTAGAAGGGCATATTCTTGTCCCCTGCTCCTCTTTTTCTTCTTTCTGGCTGCCATTTGTTGAACAGCCTTTCCACCATACCTTGGAGCCAACCAATTGTAGGCTGAATCCTCCAAAAACCATAAACCAAAATAAACCTCTCCTCCTTTATGTTGTGGGCGTCATTCTGTCCCAGTGATTGGAAAGTGACTAATACAATGTTGTTTGGGTAAGAAAATCATGATACTCTTACTTGACTTCTCAAGTATTTTAGTCTTTTTTTCTTTCTTGTTTGCTGGAAGATCATGTAAGTATACACATTACAAAGATTTTCCTGTTCCTAATATACCATTTTCTAGTGACATAAATCTTTTTGAAGTATTTAAATTTTTTATCTTGATTCTTTAATGATTTACTTATATGTACTAGAACATGAGAAAGTACTTTGAAATAGTACTAAGTATTATGAAGTAGGATTATTCTTCATGCAACTCAAAGAATATATGTATGCAGTCATGATTTCTGCACCCCTTTGGAGCAATGACAGGATATTGGTGTGTTGTAACTATAGGCACATTTATCCTAAACTACATCTCTCCCTTTGGTCTACTGAAGTTGTTGTTAGCACAGCTAATGTCCTTAACCCAAATCTTTATTATATCTCCGAAAGTTTATGACAATTATAAACTCCTAAGCTTTTGGCAGTGGGACAATGTGCTATGTTGGAAAGTTCATCTGATCAGTATCTGATAGATGTACATTTAATTCAGTCTTTTCTGTATCCAGCTATGTTTTTTTTGTCAGTTACTTTAAATCTCTGATTTGGTTTGTGCATATGGAGGGTTGTCGAAGGAAACTTGAGTTCCCAGTTAATGTCCCTTAAGTAGCTTTGTTTCCTTTGACAAATCTTTTGATGTTCTTAGTTTCCTTATAGTAAAGCTGATGTGATAAAATGTAGACTGTTATGAGGATCAAATTAGACAGTAAATGAAAGTATAGTAAAGGACATGAGGTAATAGTTCATAATGGATAAAGCTGTAGCACAGGATTATTAGGATTTCTAACACTGCCATTTTATGAACTGACATACCCAAGTTATTTAACCTGTGATACTCATTATACTGTGCTAAATATTTGGGAAATAATACTTTCTTAGAAAAGTCTCATAAGGAGTAAATGGGATTAACTGTACTGGTGGAAGAGCGGAGTGTTTTATGTCCGGAATGTGTCAGGTAACTGAATTGCCTTAACTTCATGCATATTATTAATTTACCTCAATATTGCTGAGTCTTGCCTAGTTTTCAGTTCTAGGAATAGGTGGTACATACTCACGTTTGTCAGATTTCTAACACTATAATGAAATACCTGAGATAATTTATAAAGAGCTAAGATTTATTTTGATTCAGCTCTGGAGGTTCAGTATAGGATAGAATGGACTCATTGATTTGGGCCTTTGATGGGCATGCCAGATGACATGGTGAGGGGAGCATCTAATAGAACAAACTGCTTACCGTGTCATCCAGAAAGGACAAGAGAAAGAAGGAATGATCAGGGTTCCACAGTTCCCCTCAATTCTCTTTATGATGTAACTCTCCACTCCCACTTTCCCTAAAGGGTTTACTATCTCCTGGTAGTTCCTACGATAGGATCAGACCCTTAATGACACGACGATGAAGTGTCCTCTGGAAGACACCTGTTGAAACAATAGAAGTGAGTAAGATAGGTATTCTAGATTTTTCTTTTTTCTAAAAGAAAAATAAAAGACAGTAACGAGTCTTCCAGGTAGAAGGAATGGAAAGTGAAGAGACTGTGAAATAGAATCCGACTGTGGTAGCTTTGATCTCTTGTCCCCCCAACCCCCACCCAGTACCGGGGATCAAACTCAAGACCTTGTACTTGCCAGACAAGTGCATCACCACTGAGCCACATCCCTGGCCCAGCTTTGATTTTTCTGAAGTGAAGTCATGGTTGCTGTAACATATACACAGAGATAAGTAATTCAACGAGACAAGCAGCAGCCACATCCCAGGGTGCCCTCAGAGCCATGGTGAAGAGCTTGTCCTCCTAGTAGCAGGGATTGTTCATGGAAATATTTCTATAAGGCAGGGGACAGTTTTAGGAAGGATATCAACTGCACTGTATACGGTGCTGAGTTCCCAGTGCAATAATTTTTCAAATTCTGTACCTCCTTATGTTTGTAAGCTGGCACCCAAACATTTTTAGTCTAAGTATATAAATAGTTGGACAGAATATAATATTTATTATAGAATAAAAATTGACTGTGAGAAATAATTCTCATACTACTTAAAAATGTATTGAGTAGAATGTGACTATCTCTTTGTATCTCTCAGTAAGAGTTACTGTATCCAATCTTTTCCTAAAAACACTTTTTATATTTTTATATGGTTTTGTGGTACATTAATATAATGATAAGTCATAATTCCATGTTTTGTTATATCTTTTTTTTGAAGCAGGGTCTCACTATATAGTTCAGGCTGACCTTTAACTCACTGCATAGCCCAGGCTGGCCTCCAATTCTTGATAATCCTCCTAGTTCAGCCTCCTGAGTGCTGTAATTACAGGCGTGGCTTTATTTTTAATTTTTAAAAGAAGATAATTTCGTAGTTGGTATTTTGTACATTATAAACTTTTATAATTCCTCATTTGACATTTTGTGAATTCTGATATATTGTTTGGTTTTTATTTGTGCTTTAAGATACTAATGAAACAGTTTCACATTTATTCTCTTATTTTATATTTTATTTAAACATTAAAGATGATGCAATTTTTATTAGTAACTCAGTACTTATATGGAGTGGTTGTCTTACAATTCATTAGGATTATAGTGTGAAATTCAAGTTTTAAAACTATGTAGCATAATATCTCCTGTCTTGTTCGTTTGTTTGTTCTTTTGGTACCGGGGATCGAACTCAGGTCCTTGTGCTTGTGCAGCAGGCAGCAAAACCACTGAGCTAAATGCCCGGCCTCTCCTGTCTTGTTCTTAGTCTTTCTTTGTCAGCAAATAGAAGAAGAAGCAAAAATGTGATTTGGTCAAGCACTATTCCTATCACTGTTTGGGATAGGCAGACATGGTTCATTGTTTTATTGTAGTTTTATTGTAGTTGATGTTTCCTTTATTCACTTTTTTTTTTTCCTTTGTTTCATCGACCTTAATCTTTGCATATTATTCTGATAATAAGGAAAAGAATAATATTGTAGGAAACTCATTTCACCAATGTTTTTGTTTTCATCTTTTCTTTGGATAAAGCAGGAAAGCAGTGTAACAGCATAACTATTTACAATTCAGAATTTGTTTCTTAAATCTGCCACATAGGCATTGTGAGATTGTTGGCCAGTAAGCTTTCAATATTTAAGAGGAAATAGTAAATAATATTTATCTCAGATGGTTGTAAAATGAAACGAGGTTTTTTTTTTAGTATATAGCAAACTACTTAGCAAATTATCTACAAGGACTTATTTAATCTGATTTTATTATTATTATATTATTTTATTATTACCATTTTAAATTCAATCTCCCTTCATACCTTGATAAACAGCCGGAATTGGATTTTCCCACATTTTATTTTTTATTTTTTTGCTTTCCTATACCTCCACTGCTTTTATGGTTTCCTTTTTTCCTTTGGTTTTCAACACTTTGATTTAATGTGATTGTGTGTGTGTGTGTGTGTGTGTGTGTGTGTGTGTGTGTGAGAGAGAGAGAGAGAGAGAGAGAGAGAGAAAGATAGTGTTCCATTCTATTCTGAGGGCTGATGAACTTCTTGAATAAGGAGTTAATTTCAGTTTTGGAATTTCCTGGCTATTTCCTCCTTGGATAGTGCTTGGATCTCTCTTCCTTTCCTTTTGGAACTCCAAGTACCAGTCTCATTGGCCTTAATATGAATTCTCTATGTGTCGCATGGTGTGTGATCTGTTGTTTCTATTCTTTAGTTTTTAGTTTGATATTTTTCTACTGACCGTGTTTAGAATTTATTAATACTGTCCTTTACACAGTCCAGTTTTTTAAGCCAACTGATTAATTCTTAATGGGATATATTTTTGATATATAAAAATGGTACATATTGAATCTATTGTCCCCTTTTTATTTGTTTTTAAAGTAGTGACCATAATCATTTTAGAGATTTACTTATTACCATGAATTGCTGGTTGAATTACAGCTCCTATTTAAATGTGTTGTGATTTCTTGGTTGTGTGCTCAATGTGGTGTGTTAGGAAGCCTGAAGGGCCAGATGGTATGGTATAACAAGGAAGAGGACCCTTTGCTATTAGATGGAAAAGGTAAGGGACAAGAGCTTCATCCATTAAGACTGAGTGGCATGAAGTCCAGCTTGCAACTTGAGCAAGAATCAGCTTTCATGTGTTTCATTATTTTTTTGTCTTATGAATATCCAATGGTTTCTTAGAACCCAGAAGTAGATGTGGTCTTTTTCCTTCAGGCTTGAAAGACTGCATGAGGTCTGTTTGTGTCCTGTAGAGGTTTTGAGCTTGGTTCTTTAGGTTTACACCTTATGCAGCTTCAAAGATGTTCAGATCTCTTGGGGGGCATACCCCCTCTGAGTAGTAATACTTTGTCTGCTGTGTGCTTTGAGGCCACAGAAAACTGCTCTATCTTATTCCTCCCACCCTTCACTTTGCATAGGCCAATGTCCTGAGAAGATTGGCCATGCATCTGTTTTTATCTCTAGCTTCTAGTCTGTGGTACCAGTCTAGTGTGAGGGCCAGTTTTCTGCTGGTATTCTCTTTTTCTGGTGAAATCTCATATCCCAGGCAAGGTGTGTGTGCAGCTCAGCTGCAGTTGCCAAGTGACCAACGGAGAAAATGGCCACATGTCATCAGCTTTGGTAGGCAAGACTCTTTGATATAGTTTATCTAATTTATTGAGGTTTTATTGATATCTTTAAGAGCAAGGTTGTCATAAGCCCACCTCTTGTGGTTATTGCATTTAGTGCTTGAACTTACACTCTTTATGTATTCTGTCTGAAAGTTGGAAGTATCTAATTTTGTAGAAAAATTCAAAATTATGATTTGTTGATATGTCTTTAAAATAGCATGGGAAAAATTCTTAGTAACCAAATGGTGGAAAAACTGATGCAATGGCAGGCATCCACACAACTACCTTCTGCACTGGACATACATTCTTTATATAGAATCTTTTCTTATGTCTTGAATACTTAACTTTTAGTTATAGTATTGGAACTATATTTTCAAATTATACTCTTTTGTTTGTTTGGGGTTTTTTTGGTACCGGGGATCAAACTCGGGTCCTTGCACTTGCACAACAGGCGGTGAATCCACTGAGCTAAATCTCCGGCTCCCCAAATTATACTCGTTTAATATTTCACTGGCTGGTATTAATTTGAGAAGATCCCAAATTTTGTTTATTTGAACTGTTTTGAAGGATTGAGTTAAATGGAATAGTAAGGTAATAACTAGCTCAATTTGTTGAAGAATAATAAGATTTCACCTTTTATCACAATGTCTGGTACACTAATTATGTTGCTGATAATATTTTATAAACAGAGAAGCAGGGAAAAATATTTTTATCAGTATTAGGATGTAAATTTTTTAAATTTGTGTTTTTACATTATTTTGAATAACAACATGATTTGATTCCATAAATAATTCTTGCTTAGTTTTGGTGAACCATTTTGGTTTTATTTTATAACAACATATCAATGGCTTCTATAGTATTTTGTATGTATTTTTCACTTAGCATCATGAATTCGTAACGTATGTATTTGTTATTAAATATACAAAAGGTCATTATAAATAATCAAAACATCATATTATGCAATCACTTTGATTCGTCTTTCATTTCAAAAATCCTGTTCAGGGCTGGGGATTTAGCTCGGTTTCACTGCCTGCCGCACAAGCACAAGGACCCAGGTTCAATCCCTGGTACCAAAAAAACAAAACAAAACAAAAACTCCTGTTCATATTATAAAGTTAAAGAAATAAAAAGTCATAGCTAAGTGTACAATAAAAATTGAACTCTTAATACATGGATTATAACAATCAAGATGCTTCTACTAATTCTATATTTTAAAAATTATACTCTTAATATATGGATTATAATAATCAGGATGCTTTTACTAATTCTGTATTTATAAACATTTCTATGCTGTGATGTATGATTTTATTTTTAAAAGATAGATGTTATTATCCACATTAGCTTTGTTTTTAGATTTCTCTAACTTTTTCTTGGGAAAATTTCATATACACAGACATATGATCACCTGTGTCCTCAAATTCAGTCAGCTGTGTGTGGGGTTTGTCCTACTACCTTTTGTGCTGTCTTCTTTATCATATCTTGTTCCCCTCACTCCAGTAAGGAAACAGTTTTTTAAATTATTTTTTATTTATTTATTTTTAAAAATTTATTTTTTTTTTTATTAAATTCTTTTATTGGTACATTGTAGGTATACAACACACATTTCTCATTGGGAATTGTACCTTTACATAATGCATCTTGGTTCTTATTTTTTCCCCATTCCTAGCCCTCCCTTCACACCCTCCACCCTTCCCTATTTACAAAGACTTTTATTTCCATTTTTTCCATTTCTCATCATTTTTCCTTTCCCTTCTTTCCTTTCCTCTGCCCCTCCCACTACCCCTACCCCTTTGGACCTTTTCTTCCTATTTTGTATTATCGATTATTCATTCTAATCATTGGTACATTTTAGGTATACAGTATAATGACATTCATCATTGGAAATTTGCACCTTTTCATAGTCTCTCTTGGTTCTTATTTTTCACCCTTGCCCAGCCCTCCCTCCAACCCCTCCAGTCCTCCCTATTTACAAAGATTTTTGTTCCTATTTTTCCATTTTCTCATATTAATCCCATTCCCTTCTATTCTTACACCTAGCCCTCCCACTTCCTTCCCCTTTGCCCCTTTTCTTCCTATTTCACATTACCTATTATACATTTAGTCCTTATTTACACTTTCAGTTTCTCACACCAGAGAAACTATTCAGAATTTATTCATGTGTGTCCTACTTATTTCACTTAAGAGTATTACCTCAATGTGCATCCACTTATCTATAAATGTCTCTAATTTCTCATTTTTTATGGCTGAGTAGTACTCCATTTTATAAAAAAACACATTTTCTTTATCCAATCTCCAGTTGATGGGCATTTGGACTGTTTCCAAGTTTTAGCTATTACAAACTATGCTGCTATGAACATGGGTGCACATATATCACTGTGGTATGATTCTTTTAATTCTTTGGGGAAGATCCCCAGCAGTGGAATAGCTGGGTCAAATGGGACTTCCAGTCCTACTTCTTTGAGGTATCTCCATACTGATTTCCACAATGGTTGCACCAGTCTACACTCCCACCAGCAGTGGAGCAGGGTTCCTCTTTACCCACAGCCCCGCCAGCATTTGTTATTGGTTGATTTCATGATAGCAGCCATTCTTTGTGGAGTGAAGTGGAATCTCAGCATTGTTTTCATTTGCATCTCTCAAATGACCAGTGATGTTGAACAGTTTTTCATGTATTTATTTGCTCTTTCTACTTCTTTGTCTGAGAAATGTCTGTTCATTTCAGATGCCCATTTTCGGATTGGGTCTTTAAATTTGGGAGGTCTGATCTTTTTAAGTTCTTTATAGATTCGAGATAGTAGACCTTTGTCTGAGGAAGGGCAGGTGAAGATTTTTTCCCACATTGTGGGTTGTCTCTTCACACTGCTGGTGGTTTCTCTTGCTGTGCAGAAGCCTTTTAATAAGAAGAGATCCCACTTGTTGATTGTTTGTGCTAGTTCACGGGCAACTGAGGTTTTGTTCATAAAATCTTTTCCTACACCGATGTCTTCAAGGGTTCTACCTAACCTCTGTTCCAACTGGTTCAGAGAGGAAACAGTTTTATTATACTTTTTTCTAGTACTAATAAAATCATTGTTGAATACTATTGATTTTTCCATTATTATTAATGCTTTTTACAGAAGAGATTGTAAATTGTCTAAATTCATGGAGGGTACAGGTATGGAGACAAGAGCTGACACCTTCCAGTCTTCATTGTGTTGAACTGCTCTTTTGTTGACTGATACAGCACGTAAATTGAATACTGTTTGTTAGTTCAATCCCCTCCTAATGTGACTTCAATATTTTAAATTTTTCTACTTGACTGTGTTGATGTATTATGTTTGTTGAAGCATAACTCTTTGATTATATTGCTTCTTTACTGTGCAAACAAAATGTAATAGTTTTCTGTGCCATCCAGTGATATTTAGAGTTCTCTATGTGTCATTTCAATCTCTCTACATTACCTGTCCAAGTAGGGACTACACTTACTTTTTCCACGCAAATCCTTTGAATTTCAGACATGAATGTTATTTATGCTCAGAGGCATGCAAATTATTGATTGACAGTTGTAGAAGTATTGGAAACTTTTTTTCCTTTAAGAGATGTAGAAAGGATGTACTAGGTAAAATTAAAGAAATACACACTAAAGTAAAATACTTCCAGCTCTTAAGAAAGACACCTGGAAACTCTTTATGGAAGATTAATCATGGATTTGTCCAGTTGCTGCCACTTCACCTTGATTTAGCCAAGTAAAGAAAATTCCTTGTTTCTAGGTAATTATCACATTATGATATATATAATATTATTTTGGTGATGTTGTTATCCAAATCTCTATCATTTTAATTTTCTGAGAGAGCCAAGTAGATTTTCTTTCTAAAACTAAAATTTCATTAAGATAGCTTTTATTTAGGGAAATAACAATGAGATGGACATTTTGCGTAAGTTTGTATCCCCCTGTCATGTTTAAACTTGTTCTATTCCCTGACCATTGCTTGTCTGGGTTCTCCTAAGGAATGGGTGTGTCCTTCAGAAAGAAACTCTTATTTCTGTAAATGTACTCATAAACCTTTCTTGCTGGTTTGACTCTTAATCTTCATCTTGTTACAAATTGTCTATTTCTTATTTTATTTTGCCACAATATTATTGAGATTTTGAGGGGGTAACTTTTATTTATTTGTTTAAATCTAGAACTGGGCATTTTATTTGTATTTTTAACTAACTACTGAATCATGGGATATGACATTTATCATTTATCTATATACCATAAAATTCAGTCTGTTCTAATATTAGCTGATCTTTATGAATTGCTAACAGTATTCTACATTTTAACATACAAATTAATGGTTTTGCCTCTTGATTAACTTTTACAAAGTCATGAGTTTATTATAAAATTTTTGATGTTATTTATGTACTAAATAATAAGTAAGGAATTGTTATCTATACACCTTAGCCTATTATATGCCTTTCCTTTCTTTGTTAGTAAGGATTTCACTTCATCGTATTTTTGTGAACTAAAAATCTGACCAAAATCTTTTTATTGTTACTTATTTTTATGACAAAGTTTTTGTTGTTGTTGTTCAGCTGAAGATTTAATATGCTCACACATTCAGTAAACATCCTGAACAGAGACTGCAGAATTCCCATCTTAGCCCATGCATAGTTAGTTTAGTGGGTGGTGAGGATTACAGCTCATGTAGGTAGATCTTGCTGTTTTTATTGGAGAAACATGTGACAGATTACTGTCTCATGTGGCACTCTGTCTTTTAGCAGTGTGAATTTCTGATTCCTTTTTCATAAAAATTTCAAGGAATAAGTTTTGGCATCATTTCTGTAGTCCTTTGTTGTTGCTTTTTGTTGTTGTTTTAATGGCAAATCTGAATGATGTCTCCACACAAGGCATACTAGTTACTTTCTATTATAGTTGACCCCCTTACTGTGATAAAGTTTAGGTTCTTAATTTTCACTTCCTCTAATTTGCTTGTTTGGTTGGCATTTGTCTCTAAAATCACTTTCTCTTTCTTAGTGTAGAAAAATACATGTAATAATTTGTAGATAAAAACAAGTAACTTTTACAATACTATTTTTCTTTATGAAAGTACAAAATACAATGAAAACTGTACATTTCATTAACCTCACAGCTTTTATTTTAAGTAACTATACCAGTATTTAAGACATTCATTTATTCCTAAATATTTATTTAATGGTACTTAAGATCTATAAATGTTCAAAGTTCTGTGATGTTTGTTTTGGACAAATAAAGATACTTAAAAGTTTTAAATCCACCAGAGATTGATGGATAAATATGACAGTAAAATGTTTTTATAGACCATTTTAAAGCCAATAGTAGATTCTAAAGCTACTTCGAATTTTAGAGACACAGAATAGTTGGTTATCAATAGTTCAGTGCCCACTAGCTCTCAGATTCTGCATTTTAATTGAACAGTTTTGTTCATGGGCTCAAAATTTCTTTCTCAAGTTTCCTTTTGAAATGTATGAAGAAAATCTACAAGGTGTTAGTTTATGAAAGTTTAAATTTGCTACAGTAATCCCTAGCTTCAAGATGACTTTGAAATTCGAGATGACTTTTGATATGATATAAATGGGGTTTGCATCCTTGTATTTTTCAAGTTTGGAACTCAAATTGTGTGCATAATTCCCTTCTTTGTTAGAATAGAAATCACAACTGGCAAATCAGTGCTAACAGTCTTGCTGGCCATTATTCTATATTTGCTTTATTAAGATGAGATTCTTTTGTGCCTGGCATATAATGAATGCAGTTAGGTTTTGGGGGCACATTTTTATCATTTTAATTTTTGTATGCTTTAGACATTGTACCCTTTTTCTTATACAGTTGTACATCATACACACTCTGTATGTGTTTATCAATTTGAGTTTGTATCTTTGCTTGTACATATAAAATGACTACTTCAGAATTTGTTTTTAGGTTATCAAAAAAAGTTTATTCACTATAGTACTGTCTTTGTTTTGACTAAAATAAGCTAAGGTCCTTTTATACACATGCATTTTAATTTACTAATTGCCTTCTTATACTTTTTTTGTTTTTACACAATTTGGCTAAATCTCAAATCCAAATGCAAAATACAGCACAGAAAAATATTGCTTGTATTTATGGCCTTCTTTGGAGGACTAAGGAATGGAGTACATTCATTCATAAGTGGCCTGTTTTCAGTCCTGGCAGTCATTATTAATACATTTCAATAATATAACTTTAAAACATATTTTTATTGTATTTACCTTGTTTGAAGGCTATTGAACAGGAAAAAATCCTTGATGTGAATAGAGAGTGAAATGTTTTAGCATGACTCTTGATAAATCATAGAAGAACAGTTTCTCTCCCTCCTGTCCTTCTGTGCTGAGACATGTCACAGCTGGAAACCAGCTTGCTTGTGACATGTCTTTCACCTCCCTTAGAGGTGATAGCACATGTCAGCACACACTGAAGCATCAGTTGAAGTCCTGCAGCCATCATGGTCAGGTGTACAAAATTCTGATCCTTTGTAAAAGTTAGTTATTGAAACTTTAGTGAGTGTAATATGGAAAAGACCTATAAGAAATAACTGTAGGTATTTGTATTTTTGTGAAACAGGTTCTCACCATGTGTTTGACTTTCTTTTTATATTGTGAGTCAGTGCATAAATTATTATTCTAAAATTTTTTATCCCCTTCCATAATTGTTCATTGTTCCATGAACAAGACTTTATTTTACATAAAAGTGTTATTTGTCCCTTCTAACACTGTTCTTCATTTTCAAAATATATCCAGTGGGAGTGATAGAATCTTATTAATCCAGTGATATGGAAGTTTAACAGTTTAAAAGTTTAATCTTGCAATTGTTAAGAGACATATTGCGTCTGGTGTGTTGTATTTCCTCTAATACTCCAGTAATGTGAAATGTGGTTGATTATTACAATGTTAGTATTTATTCTGTTGTTCACTTCTTTATTCAGCCAAGGTTGGCAACAGTTGAGCAGATAGGGTTGTGTAACTAATCTGTTTTCTATTGTTTATTTTGAATTCTTATTGATGCTTCTATTATTAGTACTGTTTTGAGCACAATCAAAAATATGTTGGACAATATACTCAGTGTATTTGGCAACATTCTTTTGATGTTGTTTGTGAGAGTTTCCCATCTCAGACACTTTCACAAAGTGGGTTAATATGAGGATCTTCTGAGGACTATGAATAAACTGTTTCTATTTGTAGGAACTTTGAGAGTATACTGCAAAACATGATTTCTTGAAGATAGTTATTTTTGGATAAAGTTTAGAAGAAGGCCTTAAATAATTTACTATCAGGAAAATCTTTGCCTAGCAGTGCTTAGTGATTTCCTTTAAGTCTGGGACGATGGAGCATAGGACCCTGGTGGTTTCTGGCATCTGGTATTTCTCTGGTTCATTTGACCTTTTCCTTTTGTAGTTCAGTATCTTACCTCTTCTCCGGTATCCTCAAACTGCCATTCAGTCCTTCTCTCTACTGACTATCTTCAGATGACCTTCTGATTATGCTAAGAAAATATGTTGAACAGACATAGCCCCTTGCTCCCACCGTGGCGCTCACCAGTTGTCTGAATCTGTGCCCACCTGCTCTGCCTTCCCCCTGGTCGGTGTGGATGAGCTCATATGCCCTTGTGTACTTTAGCCCTCTATTCGCATTAACCCATCTCAGCGGCTGCTTCTGCAGTTGTCCTCTCTCTTCCATGACATGTGTTGTTTTCTTTCTGGCTGACTGGTTTACTCCACAAATGCAGTAATGCCATAATATCTTCTACTGTAACACAAGAACAGTCTCTCTGACTTCACATTTCTTTTTTTTTTTTTTTTTTTTTTTTGTACCGGGGATCGAACTTGGGTCCTTGCACTTGTGAGGCAGGTGGTGGAACCACTGAGCTAAATCCCCAGCCTGCTGACTTCACATTTCTGTTCACATACCAGACTATAACCTTGTTAGCCATCTTATGTCTGTATTCCATGAATTCTCCTCCTATCTCCCCACTCTTTCTTATATTTTTTCTAATTGGACTTCATCCTCATTCCCATCCCTTGACTAGGGCATTCTTGATTTCTGTAGTGTCATATTTAGTGGTCAAATCCCAATCCTCCTATCATCTGACCTAAAAGAAGTCATTGCACACTTAATCACATTATCCTTTCTTTGAGCACATTTTTCATTTGACCTCTAGAATATCACCTCTTTGTAGTTCTCCTCTTGCAACATTTTGTCATTCCTAGTTTCCTTTGTGGTTAAACCTTATTCATCATCAATTTTTTGGGAGAGCCCTAAGCTGTTACTCCTTGGGTTGCTTCTTTTCTGTTGTGTGTGTGTGTGTGTGTGTGTGTGTGTCTGTCTGTCTGTGTCTGTCTGTCTGTGTCTGTGTCTATATTTCCTTTTCTATCTTTTCCTTCTTTGTAATGCCACAAATTAGAACCTAATGTTCTGGTTTAGTCTTTTGAGCAGAAGCCCACAATAAGAATCGTTAGATTTTCATCTCACACATGTGGTGAAACTCATGATAAAGGAATCTCCACGTTGGAAATTAGATGCCATGGTGATTAGTATTAAGGTAACCATCTGCTAGGTCCATAAAACAGAGACAGTGATGTTTTACAAAATATAAGTAGGATATGTGATAGCACAAAGCTCAGGTTCAAAGCCAGAAGGCTAGGATGCTTAGAATCCTTTTTTTTTTTCCTCTCAAGGTTTGGGATACAATCTATACTCAGGACATTTATCAGGTCTCTTCTGTGGTGGAACTACCTGAAAATCTGAAACCCGAAGTGCTTTAGAATCTAAACATTTTGAGTACCAGCATGACCCCACAGGTAGAAAATTCTGTGCCAGGAAACTGTCACACAAAATTATTAAAAATATTATAAAAAATGACTTTCAGGCGATCTCTGTAAGATGTACATGAAACATAAATGAACTTCAAATTAAATTTGATTCTCATTCCCAATATAACTCATTATATAAATGCAGTGTTCCCCCCAAATTCCAGAATCTGAAACACTTGCTGTTCCAAGCATTTTTAGGTAAGGGAAACATCCTGCACTAAAAGTTTCAGTACTTGTGTTATTTTGTTATGCCTTAAGCTTTTAACTTACTTTTTAAGGTTTGGGGAATGTATGCATTATCTTAAAATATGTTTAAGATTTATGTTATTAAAAATAAAACATTATTAAATTTAACTATAAACAGAATGTAGGTGACAGCATTATGCAGTCCAAAGTAGGTGCTAATAGTAAACCGAAAACTTGCGTTGGAGCTCTGGTTATCTGCAGTGTCTAGCTATGTGGTCTTTGCTTGTCAAAGTTTGCCCTTCTGCTTGCAACAGGAGAGTTATGGTGCGCTGGGCATTGTGTCATCATGCCATTCTTGCATCAGCTCACAGTCTATAGATTTCTACTTCTCTTATATTAATGTATTTTTCCAGACCAAACATGCAAGAAATTTAAAATGGGTAAAATGCTTAAAAATAATTAGAACGTGTTTAGGACAAGTTAAGTAATTGTTGCAGGAACCTGATATAGAATAAGTTGGAAACTATCATTGGCACTCAACTTAGCACAAAGTATCTTGTTAGCAAGAGCACACATAAACACACATACCTACTGAGCTACAAAATTCTATTTTCTATTCTAAGTTTGTGTCTTGTTCATTCATAAGACAAGTTTTTCTTGTCATTCAGTACCAGAAAGAATATTCATTTGGGTTTATTGTTAAGTTGTTGTAGTTGTGCAGAATATACCAAAACTACTTTTCAGTTAGCTATTTTGGGTGTATATTTAAGGGAACTCAGCACTTAGTGTGAAGTTGAAATTGCACTCAGGGAAGGTATTGTTTCTCTATTCTGATAGGTCCATATGTAGTTCTCTGGTTGTGTGACAACATGGCAAATCTTAGAAAACTCAAAACAGAGACAGCTTGCTATGGCTTTTACCTTGAGCCCTGTCCACTTTCTGCATTGCATTTGATTTGCTTCAGGTGTAATTTGTCCAGGTTATAGCTAATACTCTTCAAAATTGGCCTTTTGGGAAATTTGCTGAATTGCTAAATATGTATGTGGTTTGGAGCTCCATTTCTTTTGGGAATCTTAAGATCAAGTTGTTTGTGTTAAAGGACTGTTGTTATTCTTCTCTCGTTTGAGAACTATCTGTCCCATGTTGACTTCTGTTGTGGTGTATTTTTAGGGTTAGGTTGGGATGAGGGACTAGGAATATGCATTGATCAATAATTTTTATGTTCCCCGGCAAAACCAAAGATGGAATCACTACATCTGCTGGAATGGCTGATGTGGCCCTTTCTGCTCCATGCCAGCATCCTCCTGTCCAGTGTTCTCCTACCTTCTGGCCTTTTCATGAATGTCTCTTAGTTTTGGAGGTAATTAGGAAATCAGAAGGATGTTCTTAATACATTGATCTACTGACTTTCAGTTGCCTCATAGAGAAGGGGACAGAAATGAGTAGATTTCTGGATATTCCTTAGTGACAGCTGTATAGGGCTTAGATAAGATCAAAGGCCAACTTCCATTGCTTTGGTTATTTTTTCCTCAGCTCAAATAAGCATTGTTGCAGACTAAATAACTTTCAGAACAGTGTTATAAAATTCTCTTGGCTGGCAGGGGCTTTATTTGACCCAGATTTGTATCTGAAGAAGCAGCTAGAATTAATTTGTTGAAAAAGATACCTTTAAGTTCCTGAATGAAGTTCTTAGATTTAGTTTGTCCATTAAAGTGTTCTTGAATATTTGCCAGAAGCATTCATTTATTTTTATTATAGCTAGTCAGAATCTCTTCTTTTGTATTATTATATACCTACAAGGTCCTGCATATCTTACAAAACTTGTGGTACATGATGGAAAATCTGTTTCAGAAACTTAGAGTATGAGCCATGCTTCTAACCTCAATGAAACTAATTACATTTTCTTTTTAAAGTTGTTTCTGTGGATATACTAGTAATTTTTATAGTTAAACTGCCTGCCAAATTTAAATCCCAGCCATGACACTTGTTAGTATTAGTATCTGTGGAAATTGCATAACATTTCTGATTTGCATTTTTCAAACCTGTAAAATGAGTTACTTTTCATTTTTACTTCATTGGATTGTGATGATTCAGTGAAGTAGTGAATGTTACTGCTTTTTAAAATTGGTTCATTAATCAGCTTTTTTAATAGTAGCCATTCTGATGTATGTGAAGTATGGAAGAGGCTGATTTGTCTTCTTTGTACAGTGGACCCTCGAGTTACAACTGGCCTGACATTTGAACAACTTGGGTTATGACCAGAATTTTAGTTTTAACTTACGACCAATGTCTTGAGTTATGGCCCAAATGCCTGCCACTTGTGCTTCCAGATGATCTCAGATACAAATTTAACCTTTAAAGAGTTCTGGAAGGAACATTACAACATCCTTTTCTGTGTGGTGTTAATTGAGAAATCCTGAACCATTGTCTCTCTAAGAACACTGAGATCTGCCTGTATACAGGAGAGAGACTTTGAAGGCTGTGTAGAGGAGCCTGAGCCTTCAATTAACCAACGAGAGTTACAACTAGCCCTCGCGAACAAATTGAGTTTGTAAGTCAAGGGTCCACTATATTAGTACACCACTTTATTTTGCTTTCTTTTTCTCTCATTCTTCATTATTTTCTTATATTCTAAGATTATATAAGCTAGTCATGGCGAACCTTTTAGAGTTTTCAGTGATAATAGATAGCCTGCTGTGGCATGTGTGCCATAAGTTTGCCACCATTGGTATAAGTTAATTTGAATTTTTCTGTGCAATTTTTTAAATCTTTCTGATGAAGAATATTAATCCAGTGCTTAATAACTGAGGTTTAATACTTCAGTGACATTTTCTGTTCGTAGAACTTTCTTCTATGGGGAAGAGTGTTAGTTATGACAAAATACATGAGAAAATTAACTTAAAGGGAAGAAAGGTTTATTTAAGTAATGGTTTCAGGGATTTCAGTCCGTGATGACTAGGCTTCATCATTTTTGGACCTGTAGTGAGGCAAAACATCAAGACGGGCAAAGTGTGGTGTAGCAATGCTCCTCAACGCATAGTTGTCAAGAAACAGAAAAAGGAGGACTACTATCTAGAATATATAAAGAACTGAAAAAAATCAGATCCCCCAAATTCAAAGACCCAATTCAAAAATGGGCATCTGAAATGAACAGACATTTCTCAGACATAGAAGTAAAAGCAGCAAATAAATATACGAAAAAATGTTCAGCATCACTGGTTATTCAAGAGATGCAGATGAAAACAACACTGAGATTCCACCTCACCCCAGAAAGAATGGCTGCTATCAAGAAATCATCTAATAACAAATGCTGGTGGGGGTGTGGGGAGAAAGGAACCCTCCTCCATTGCTGGTGGGAGTGCAGATTGGTGCAATCACTGTGGAAATCAGTATGGAGATACCTCAAAGAACTGGGCTTAGAGGTCCCATGCAACCCAGCTATCCCCCTGCTGGGTATCTTCCCCAAAGAATTAAAGGAATCTTACCACAGCGATATATGTGCACCCATGTTCATAGCAGCACAGTTTGTAATAGCTAAAGCTAGGAAACAGCCCAAGTGCCCATCAATTGGAAACTGGATAAAGATGTGGATTTTTTACAAAATGGAGTACTACTCCGCCATAAAGAACGAGAAACTAGAGTCATTTATAGCTAAATGGATGCACATTGAGGCCATCCTCTTAAGTGAAATAAATAGGACACACATGTGTAAATACCGAATAGCTTCTCTAGTGTGAGAAACTGAAAGTGTAATTAAGCATACACACTGACGAAATGACCTAACACCATATTTCTGGGATTGTGTTTCCATCGTGTGTCATATGACTGTATCAAAATTTAAATTAGGCAGAAGTTTGGCTTACGTGGAGTCTGCTAACTAACTGGAGTTTTTTCCAGATCATTATTTGTTCAATGTTGGTTTTGGGGATCTTTCTGAAACAAATCACATCCTTTGGTGTCTTGTTGGTTCTTGAGATGCTTTTTTAAGTTATATGGAAAAATGTTTAAGTGCTTTTCAGTTTTTGGTTGAGTTCTACTGTATTAGAATATTATTGTAGTTTTTTCCCCCTTGCATTGTTCTTCTTTGAATGGTATTAATTTTTGTATGTGTGTGCTTGATAATAAAGTTATTTGAAAAAAAAAGAAACAAAAAGGAATGGACCCAAGACAAAACTTAAAGGACATGCCCCCATGACCTACTTTCTCCTGACTTGGCCCTGCCTCCTAAAGTTTCCACCACCTCCCAATAGCCATTTAAGTTATGAATCCATAAGTTGATGAATTCATTCATGAGGCCAGAGGCTTTATAATCCATTTAACTTCCAAAGACCATACCTCTGAGCACTCTTGCACTGGGGACCAAGCCTTCAAAACACAAGCTTTTTGGATACTTAAGATCCAAACTGTAGTGGCCAATTACAAAATACCTTGAAAGGGATAGAATGCTTAAAAGAAATCTACCTTTTGTGGAACTTGGGAAATGCAAATGCAAATCAATAATTCAGTTTAAGCAAGTTATAAGCTTTGTGGCTTTTCCTTTAGGTGTTTAAGATATCACCAAAACCTTTTTTTTTTAATATCATGGTGCTTTATTTTTACATGGTTAGTGTTCTGGCAGGGTGAGGCAGAGGATTGCATGTTCGAGTTAGCCTGGGAAACTTTGCAAACTAGCAAGAGCCTGTCTCAAAAAATAAAAGAAATAAAGAGAGCTTGGGATGTAGCTCAGCGCAAAAGCCTTTGGTTCAATCCCCAATATCACATACATGAAAAAAAAAAAAAAAGAAAGAAAAGAAAAAATTAAGGTGCCTTTCCAGGAATCTGTATTCTAGGTAGTAAAGAGATGTTTGAATTCACATTTTTGGGATTCATATACTTAGCATGTACTTCATATACTTAGTAGTTAAGACAGTCAGATTTAGTTTTTTAAAAAGATCATTCTTGGCCTGGGGATTTAGCTCAGTGGTTCTGGCGCCTGCCTCGCAAGCCCAAGGTCCCGATTTCAATCCCCAGTACAAAAAAATAAAAAAAAAGATCATTCTTGTGCTATTTTTGACATTGTCTCCTGTTACATGTCAGGGATATAAAATAGCATTAGAGTATCTAAATCAGGAAGATACTGCATGGTATAAAATAAGATTTTTATATAAGTTGATTTCAAATATGATGAAACCTTTGAATTTGTAAGAATAAAATGCTCAAAGAAATTGAACAATTTCAAAGTTGCCATTTACAGATTTCACCAGAGCTACCACTTTCTGAGCCCTCATTAATAATAATAATCATATTTAAGTGGATTCTTTTACTGCCACTCATTTGTTACACAAGCATTTATTTTTTCTATGAAAAATATTTCTATGAAATATTTCTAAACTAATATCTTAAAATTTGGTATTGTTGATCAGTAGTGGAAAGGAATCATTTGAGCAGAAGGGAGTGAAAGTAAGAAAATGTAATGGGGTATGAGGAAAAGAATTATTCTCCTAATAATAATAGAAACTGCAGGTTGATATCTTACCACTTGAGTAAACTACATCTAATGTTTAGGAATACAGTATGCCATTCCAAGGCCTTCCTGGGGAATCTTGCTTTCCTACATTAAGATAATGTTACACTAGTGGCACTCTGGTTATGGAACACACAGTTTCTGTTTATTTATTGTTCCCCCATGATAGTTTGGGCATTTTACAGCCATTAGTAGAATGAGGAGACCAAATTTTATTCCAGGAGCTAAATAGAACCCCTCCATTCCTATTACATAACAACCAGTCTCAGAGTTGGCACACATTCTACCCAATAGGTAGACACAAGGGAGCATCTTGGCCTCTTAAAACCTGATCTTGAGTTAACAGGAATGAGCCCCACACTGCTGCAAAAGCTGCTGAGAATACAGTTATAAGTGAGGAAGACCAGGTTCATAATATCTTTAAAGCTTAAATTCTGATACTAGGAAGTAGCTAATAAACAGGTAAGCAAATGAATGAAAATAGCAACCATTGAGATAGTGCTGTAAGGCAACATTATATTGAGTGGATTGTCAAACCCAACTTCAGTGAGGCTCTAGCCTGTGAGTGGGGACCTACTAATGCAGAGATGCTGCCTGTGTCAAGAGAGGATTAAATGGACAGGCTCTGAGACAAGCTCAAGTCTGCTGAGTTCTAAGGTACAGAAATTAGACTTATATAGCAGGCAAACAGCAATTGATGGTGAGATAATAGGAAATGTGCACAGAGAGCTGAACAAGGTCAGCCTGAAACCCTTACAGTGTGAGCAGAAAGCCTTGAAGACTTCAGAATCCCATTTTTCCTGTGAGGGTTCACACTGCCTGGTTTGTGGATAGGGACTGGTTGACTGTTGCACTTGTTCTGACTGCAGACTGTGGAGACCAATGTGACCAGACAGTGGCAGTGGAAACAGGGTGAAGGGTTTGGATGCTATGCTTGAGAATAAGCTAGATGAGGTTTTCTTTTTTTTTTTTTTTCCTGTTCTTTGTATTAAATTCTTTTATTGGTACATTGTAGGTATACAACACAATTACATTTCTCATTGGGAATTGTACCTTTACATAATGCATCTTGGTTCTTATTTTTTCCCGATTCCTAGCCCTCCCTTCACACCCTCCACCCTTCCCTATTTACAAAGACTTTATTTCCATTTGTGCCATTTCTCATCATTTTTTCCTTTCCCTTCTTTCCTTTCCCCTGCCCCTCCCACTACCCCTACCCCTTTAGACGTTTTCTTCCTATTTTACATTATCGATTATTCATTCTAATCATTGGTACATTTTAGGTATACAATATAATGACATTCATCATTGGAAATTTGCACCTTTACATAATCTCTCTTGGTTCTTATTTTTCACCCTTGCCCAGCCCTCCCTTCAACCCCTCCAGTCCTCCCTATTTACAAAGATTTTATTCCTATTTTTCCATTTTCTCATATTAATCCCATTCCCTTCTATCCTTTCCCCTAGCCCTCCCACTTCCTTACCCTTTGCCCCTTTTCTTCCTATTTCATGTTACCTATTATACATTTAGTCCTTATTTACACTTTCAGTTTCTCACACCAGAGAAACTATTCGGTATTTACACATGTGTGTCCTACTTATTTCACTTAAGAGTATTGCCTCAATGTGCATCCACTTAGCTGTAAATGTCTCTAATTTCTCATTTTTTATGGCTGAGTAGTACTCCATTTTATAAAAAAGCCACATTTTCTTTGTCCAATCTCCAGTTGATGGGCATTTGGGCTGTTTCCAAGTTTTAGCTATTACAAACTGCGCTGCTATGAACATGGGTGCATATATATCACTGTGGTATGATTCTTTTAATTCTTTGGGGAAGATCCCCAGCAGTGGAATAGCTGGGTCAGATGGGACTTGCAGTCCTAGTTCTTTGAGGTATCTCCATACTGATTTCCAGAGTGGTTGCACCAGTCTACACTCCCACCAGCAGTGAAGCAGGGTTCCTCTTTCCCCACAGCCCCTCCAGCATTTGTTATTGGTTGATTTCATGATAGCAGCCATTCTTTGTGGAGTGAAGTGGAATCTCAGTGTTGTTTTCATTTGCATCTCTCGAATGACCAGTGATGTTGAACATTTTTTCATGTATTTATTTGCTATTTCTACTTCTTTGTGTGAGAAATGTCTGTTCATTTGAGATGCCCATTTTTGGATTGGGTCTTTAAATTTGGGAGGTCTGATCTTTTTAAGTTCTTTATAGATTCGAGATAGTAGACCTTTGTCTGAGGAAGAGCAGGTGAAGATTTTTTCCCACATTGTGGGTTGTCTCTTCACACTGCTGGTGGTTTCTCTTGCTGTGCAGAAGCCTTTTAATAAGAAGAGATCCCACTTGTTGATTGTTTGTGCTAGTTCACGGGCAACTGAGGTTTTGTTCATAAAATCTTTTCCTACACCGATGTCTTCAAGGGTTCTACCTAACCTCTGTTCCAACTGGTTCAGAGTTTCTATTTTACTATTTAGATCTTTAATCCCTTTTGATTTTAGTTTAGTGCATGGTGAGAGATATAGGTCTAGTTTTAATCTTTGATAAGTTGAAGCCCAATTTTTCCAGCACCATTTCTTAAAGAGGCTATCTTTCCTCCAGTGAGGAAAGATAGAAGATGAGATGTCTGAGTGTGTCTGGTATTGTTTCTGCATCTTCTCATCTTTTCCACTGGTCCTCAGGTGTGTTTCTTTGCCAGTGCCATGCTAGTTTTATCACAGTAGCTTTGTAGTATAGTTGCAGGTTGGGGATTGTGATACCCCCTGCCATGTCTCTGTTACCTAGAATTGCTTTTGCTATTCTGGGTCTCTTCTTGTTCCAAATGAATTTTTGGATTGTTTTCTCAAGGTCCATGATGTATGCTGCTGGTATCTCAATTGGAATTGCATTAAATCTATATAGCAGTTTTGGATATATGGCCATTTTCACTATATTAATCCTTCCTACCCAGGAGCATGGGATGTCTGTCCATTTTCTGATATCATCTTCAACCTCTCTTTTCTGAGTGCTATAGTTTTCAGAGAAGAGGTCTTTGATTTCTTTTGATAGGTTGATTCCTAGGTATTTCAGTGTTTTGGATGCTATTGTGAAAGGAATTATTTGCCCTATTTCTCTCTCAGTGAGTCTGTCATTGGTGTAGAGGAAAGCTATTGATTTTTGTGTGTTGACCTTGTAACCAGCTACTTGACTGAATTTGGTTATTAAGTCTAGAAGACTTTTTGGTGGAGTTCTTGGGGTCTTCTATATAGAGTATCATGTCATCTGCAAATAATGACAATTTGACTCTTCATTTCCCATGTTTATTTCTTTTATTTCTTTCTCTTATCTAATTGCCATGGCTAATGTTTCCAGAACTATATTGAACAAGAGTGGTGCTAGTGGATATCCTTGTCTTGTTCCCGATTTTAGCGTGAAGGATTTCAGTTTTTGACCATTTAGTAAGATATTGGCTGTTGACTTTTCATAGATGGCTTTTATCAGTTTGAGGTAGAGACCATCTATTCCAATTTTTTGTAGGGTTTTTATCATAAATGCATGTTGGATTTTGTCACATGCTTTTTCTGCGTCTATAGAGATAATCATATGGTTTTTGTCTTTGGCTCTATTGATATAGTGTGTTACATTGATTGATTTGTGTATGTTGAACCATCTCTGCATCCCTGGGATTAATCCCACTTGATCAGGGTATATGATCTTCTTGATGATCTTCTGCATTTTATTTGCCAGTATCTTGTTAAGGATTTTTGCATCTATGTTCAGTAGTGAGATTGGCCTGTAGTTCTCCTTTTTGGTTGGTTCTTTCTCTGCTTTGGGGATCAAGGTGATGCTTGCTTCCAGGAATGAATTTGGGAGTATTGCTTCCCTTTCAATTTCATTGAAGAGTTTAAACAGTATTGGCAGTAGTTCCTCTCTACATGTCTATTAGAATTCAGCAATGAAGCCATCAAGGCCCAGGCTTTTCTTAGTTGTTAAGTTTTTTACTACGCTTTCAATTTCATTGGTTGATATTGGGTTGTTTAGAATTTTTAGGTCTTCTTCGTTCAACTTTGGTAATTCACATGTATCTAGGAATCTGTCCATTTCTTCTGTGTTTTCCATGTTATTGGCATATAGGTTCTGGAAGTAGGTATTGATGATCTTCTGGATTTCTGCTGGGTCTGTTGTAATTGCACCCTGGCCTTGAATTCTTACACCCATTTTCAGTTCATTCTTATTTCCTGCTAAAAGTTCATCTTGCTCTGTGTTCATTTTTTCTGATGTTGGGAAGGACCCTCTTGTTGGTTTACCACATTTGATAAATTTCACAATATAAAATATTTATCTAAATACTTAAGTTATGTACTTTAAATTAAATAATAGGCATGTTTTTTGTTGCTATTTTTTCATTAAATGCTGGAGGACATCTACCCCATTACACATGATGAATTTCTTTCACAACTTTATGCAGAGAGAAACCTGCTAGAGAATGCTCTCAGCAATGGATTTTTTTATTTTGGTACCGAGGATTGAACTCAGGACCTTGTGCTTGTGAGGTGCGGTGCCCCTGAGCTTAATATCCGGCCTTCTCGCAGTGGATTTTGAACACCTTTCCAGAGCAGATCATTTTTCTAGATATAAATAGTGGGACAAGGGGCAAAGAAAAGTTTCTTATTTCTGCTATCCTTGGCATGTCATCAGAGAATAAAATTTATGAATGCTCTGACTGTGTATTTGTAAATTAAGATCTTATAAGGAGTTACCTCAGTTACTTTTCTCTTTGCTGAGACTAAATACCCAACATCCGAGGTTAATGAAGAAAAGGTTCATTGTAGTTCACAATTTGTAGAGGTTCCAGTTCATAGTTCTTTGGCTCCAAGGTAGTTTGGCCTGGCACAGGGGCTTTGTGGAGGAGAAATAGTTCATGGTGGGCAGAGGGCAGCAAGCAGCAAAGTAGTAAAGCAGCAAGCAACAAGCAGTGACAATAGCACCCCTCTTTCTGTCCCTTATATTTTATACCCGGCCTTACAGGTGGTAGCAGTCACACACAGGGTTGGACACCCTTAATCCTAGCATTGCATCATGAAACAATTGAAGCCTCACATCCTTAATCTTAGCATCCCACACTCTAGATCCAACCACGTCCAAAAAGCTTCACCTATGACTTTGTGAGGCTTTGGGCTGGGGGAGGATCTAAATACAAGCCATAACAGTATTGAAATTTGCAGGAATTTTACATTTCCCATGGGTTCATCCTTTTTGTAAGGAAGATGAGCTCTATGGTAGTTCCAGATTTTTGTGCTTTGCTACCTTTCAAGACCAGCTAGTATGATAGTCATGATATGAACCTACTACCACATTTTCATTCTAAAGAATGGGATAATATAGAATGAGTCACATACAACTCTTTTGGGGGTAGATCATTCAGTGAAGCTTACCTTAAAAAAACTCTCCAATGCTAGATATGCTGAAATTATAAGGTCTACTCCTGCTAACATACAAATGTACAATTATTGTTGCATGAACACAAAGTAAGATATTGATCTCTTCTACAAAATTTGTTCTTTGTTAGGATGCTATGGTGAGGTCAGCTGTCAATGGTTTTGATTTTTCTTAATAGTGGAAATTTTAATGTCCATTTTATTGAAAAGTATTCTTTTTCAGGTTTAATTTTTTCTTTTATATAATTTTAAACTTTTTCTAGGAAGCTCATTACTTTCTTTAAGGAAATATGACTGAGTACATGAGGAAAATATGAAAATAATTATATGGAGTAAAAAGATTGGGCTCAGTCATGAAGCTTTTAATTCTACACTCAGGAAAATGTCTAGATTTAAAGGCAAAGTTGTACCTGACCACAATATGCATTAAAGCCCAATTATTTATATTAATGTATGAGAGAGTTTTAGTTGGGCCATTTGATTGCATTGTTTGTTTTAAAAAATGTTATTTCTTAAAAAAAAATCAAACATAAAAGCTATCTTCTCAAAAGTGCTTTTTGCACTAAATAATTGACTAGACACTATCCCTTATGTAGCTTTATGACATTCCAGGTAACTGTGGAGAATGATAATACATAGGAAATATTACTGTGTCATGAAGTGTCTCCTAACATGTTTTATTCAGTTCAAACATCCCTGCAGGCTATTTTATAGAAAGTTTCTAAAATTTTGTTTGTTTTAATTGGATTGTTCATTATAATTCTCACGTTTACTATCTCTTAAACTTTGTGATCAGTTTTGAACCACTATTTATCCTTGTAGATTTAAAAGTTTCATTTACTTTTTTATTGCCTGAAGGACTTCCTTTAAAGTTTATCTCAACATTATAGTTGTATAAAATTGTATGAATTACACTTTACAGCCTGCTGTTATTCATTCCACCATATACCTGTGCATTCTTTACTTACAGACTAGCTTAGAAAAATGAAAATATGTGCAATTTTTTAATTCCCTAGAGTGTTCTTTGCAGTTGTATTTTCTGTTGTTCATCCCGGTCTCCTTGTACTCTTCATCCAACTTTTCACCATTATTGGTCAGATACATGTTTCATTTATTTTCAGTTGATGTGTTTAATGCTTTTAATTTGTAATTTTAAACTAATGTTTACCTGCCTTTTTTCAGTCTGATTATCTATTGTGTTAGTAATATCGAGTACATTCTCTACAAAGTTTATTTCATTTATTTATACTTTTATCTATTGTGCTAATAAATGCAAGTAAAGTTGTATATTAGACTTTAAATGAATTTAAGAGAGAATTTTATTGGGACTTATCTATGTTAGTGAGGAAAACATTTGCCTCTATACATTTTAAATTACTGGAGTCATTACCATCAGAATGTAGTGTGTCAGTCAAGGTTCCTTCAGAGAAAGAGAAATGGTAGGATAAACATATATTTACATATACATGCACACACATGCACACACTCACTCATTTTGCAGATGTCTTACCCGATATAGAGCTGTCATTTTGGAGCTGCCTGAAATCCACAGGCAGAAGTAGAGTGTGCATGCAGAACTTCTTTCCTATGGAGACCTCAGTGTTGCTCTTACAGCTTTCACTTATTGAATGAGGTCCACTCAGATTATAAGTGATAATCTCTTTCATTTAGATTCAAGTGCTCGAAAATTTTATCATATATGTAAAATAGAGACATAACAACACCTACGTTCCTGTTTGATTTGATTAACTGACTAGAAACTATTGGCCTGATCATCTTGACACATGAAATTGCATAGAATCTATAAAAAATGGATCATGAAGCTGTGTACATAGGTACTTGCCATGTAAATATCTAGAGAAAAACTATGTGTATATGTGTAGAAAGGGCGCATTTGTGAACTCTATCAATATATTGTTGGACTTAGTAATTAACTGGGCAAAAAAAAGTGGAATAGGTTATGACATCACAGATAGTGATACTTCCTTATGATACAAGGAATATTTGACAAGCTGCAAATACTAAGAAGACTATATAAATTGGAAAGGGGACTTAAGGAAGAATATGAAGCATTTTTTTGTTCAAATCAAATTTTGTGTGGAAATTTAATAACTGTTCAAAAATCATCAACTCATGCATATTTAAATGGATAAGGAACTGAAATTGTGGTCCATATTCTTTTTAGACTTCTACAGTAGGAAGTTGAAAATATGAAGACATTGGGAACATACTCTGGGAGACTTTTTCACATGAGTTCAGGGCACTGCAGTTTCTTGGTTCATTTTGTACCTTACTAGTAACTCCTCCTCTAGTCTGTTTTCTTGGTTCACCCTCTTCTGTCTATACCCTTCATGTAGAGGGTGCAGGGCTACTGTCCTTTTTCTCTTTTGTATCTGTATCATTCTTGTAAGCATCTTCTACAGTTTCATTGCTGTGAAATAACATCTATGGACCAACAGTTTTCATGTTGGTTATATCCTGCCAGATCTTTCTTCAAAACTCTAGACTCATAGTTCTACTACTGATTTGGTCTCCCCACTTAGCTATCTAATAGATATCTCAAATTTAAGTTGTCCAAATGGAGTAACCCTTTTCCTTGCCTCCACTTCAGTGCCACTCTCTACCCCCAATCTGCAACTGCTTCTTTTAGAGACTTCTCTATCTCAATCAAAATTTCACCCTTCTGTATTTAGGGGATATAAACTTTGGAATCATCCTGGACCTTTGTCTGTCTAACATATGATATCCACTTCATCAGATTCAAAATAGATCCAAAATTTGATTGCTTCTCATCATTATGATCATCTTCTCATGTCTGCATTACTCCAGACCCTCCTATTGAATAATTCCATCCTTACAGTGTTGTTTTACTTTTTCATTGCTGAGACAAAAATACTAGATATCTACAAGTTAGAGAAGGAAAGATTTATTTTAGCTTACAGTTTGTAGAGGTTTCAAGTCCGTAGTCGAAACATTTCGTGTTATGCCAGGCAGAAGGCAGCAGGCAATAGCAATGAGCCTGCCTTTTCCTTTCTCCTTTTATATTTCATCCATGTTATAAGCCTATTGATTTGGTGCCACCCACACCCATTTTCCATACCTAGAACTGTGCTAATTCCAATCAGTGGACTAATTTAGTACCACCACCACCGACTTTTTTTTTTTAAGCAGTGACAAAATTTATTTGAAAAAGTAAAAGTGAAGAAAGAAGGAGAAACTAGCTCTACAGAGTGATCTTAGGCCAAATAAAAGAAGAAAAAGCAAGATAAAGCTACGCTTTGGAGGATTCAGGGTAGGGTGGGCTTTCATGAGGAAAGCCATGATAACAGGTGCTTCTTGACATCAATGTCCTTTTATGCTGTCCAAATCTTGAGGAAACCCGCAAGAATTTCTATATATGGGTCATGAGAAGTGATGCTGGGAACTCACATGTCAGGCTGACATCAGGACTAGGCCATCCTATTGAAAACCCACTCAAGTTTTCATGAGAAGTCCAGGAGCAGGGCTTTGGGAACTGTTCTGCCTATGTATTCTGGGATCCAGCCATCTTTGAAAAGCTCCACCTATGGACACATAAAGCTTTGGGGGGACATCTAAATAAAAGCCTTAGTACTCATGCAGTCTCTTTTCAGCTCAAAGTCTGAACATATTACTCCTTTGTGCAGAACTTGAAGAAGCTCCTTTTCACTTTTCAGATCTGACCTTCCTACATCCCATTCCTCCTATATTCTCCTCCAGAATGCTGGTTTATGTGGGAGGCATGCCCCATGTTAGTGCCTTTGTACTGCCTGGATCCATCCTTTACCCGAGTTTATCATGTAGTAATACGCTGGAGCTCACATTCATAAGGCCAGGAAGTGATTAAGTCTTAGAGAATTTTGTGAACTGGTTGGCAATCTTTACTTAAAATTGGAGAGGTGGGAACACCTCTGATTTCATAGAAATTAGTAAGCACAGCAAATTAGTCTTATACACTATCTCTCCACCCCAGTGGGTTAACTATTTACCACCATATCACTGTCACAGCTAATTATCACCCTTCAACTTTCTGATTACAGATATGTACCTTCTCAATGAGGCCTGTCCTCACTGCTCAATTTAAAACTGAAGTACTACCCATCCCCTTTGCTCTGTTTTACTTATAGCACTTACCATTTAAAGTCATGCTATATAATAGTATAATCTAGGTATGTTTTTTATGTTTTACATGTATTCACCCACGTAAATGTCTGCCATTTGGCCCTCAGTGAATACATAAATTGAAGGGTCATGGGTATTGATGTTAATTTTGGAATCATGTCAAGGATTCTATGATAGATACTAAAAAAAAGTGTTTTGTTGTTGTTGTTGTTGTTGTTTATTTTTAAACAACACTAGTGTACTTAAGCCATGTGCAGATTTTGGAAAATTGAGTGATGAAAATCACTGAAAAAAAGATATATTCAATCTTTCAGTTTACCTTTTGGTTCAGGTATCCAGTATGTTCCTAGTCAATCTCAGGCTCATTTGAAACTTTGAGTATTTCATGTTATCTCACAAGTAAATTTTACTCTCTTGAGAGATTGCAGTTCAAAAATTGTGAGTATTTTTTTAATTATGAAAATTTGCTCTCTAGTATTACATGTGTTGGGCAAAATTATTAGTTTTTTTTCCTTATAACCTAACCTTTCATGATTTAGATTTCTTTAATTTTTGTGTTGTTTTCATTCAGATATTTATGTATTAATTTTTGGAAAAACTGCTTTTCATTTTATCCTAGGCTATGAGCTTTTTCAGGTCCTAGATTCCTATCCTCATTCTTAAGTTACCTACACCACCTAGCAAATGTATTAGGAATGACAGGTGCCTAATAAAAGTATCTTGGATGTCGCCTGCCTCGCAAGCACAAGGACCTGAGTTCAATCCCCGGTACCAAAAAAAAAAGTATCTTGGATTTAATTCAGTAAATAATTTCATTTTCTCTATATCAGGCCCTAAATTTCCAGACTATCTGAAATGTCATTATAGCATTGTTACATGTACTTCATGTATTTAAAATAAATTATTTCATAGTTATGTTAAAAACAGTATTATTTCTAAGATTTAAAAATCTTATTCACTGCTGTGTTTAGAACTTTCTCATAATGACCTTTGCAGTAATGATTTCGTTCGTATTGATACTTTTAGTAGCTTTTCTTTCTATCCTCCTATTGTTCTTTATTAGATCATTAGTATATCTTGAGAAACAGTGACCTATTTTTGACCTTTGAAGTTTGTCTCTAGTGATTTTTTTTTGTTTTTCAGTGGGACTTATTTCAATTTACTTTGATCTGTTAAATGAACTATTTTAGGCAGATGTTTGCTTATTTCAAAATATACTGTTGCTTTCTTTTTCACTCAATTAAAAACTAACTTTTTATGAGTTCTGAAGATGTAAATATGCTTTTCAGATCCATCTTGGGAGCTACACAAAGTACAGTGATGCTTAAGAAAGAATATGCCAGTGAATAAGTTAATCAGGCTTATGTATTTTATGATACTTCTCTTTTTGTAGTACTTTTTCTTAATTAGTACCTTTTCAGTACATCCTGCTTTGCTTTCATTGGAAATTAACCTTGTTGAGATAAGCCAAAGAACTAAATAAAAAATAAAAATTCTAAATATACTATCTTTTTTTTTTTAGATTTATAGTTTTATTATAGTAACAAATAATTGTCACAGTGAGATCTACACACATATACAGAATTATAAATTTATATGGAACAATATTTACATTTTTAAGTTATGTTCTTGAAATGAGAAAGTGAAGTACAGTTTCAGTTTTACAACAAAGAAGAAAAATATAGACAAAAAGAGAATCAACAATAAAAATACAACTATTCATCCTGGATTATAATGTATGCAAACTTTTTGTTAGAAAGCTACATCTTCTTAATCTGATTGTCCAAATCATCAAAATATGGATGATTCAGTGCCATTTTGCCAGAAATTCATTTAGCAGGATCATAGACTAACATTTTAGAGAGCAAATCCAAGCCATTTTCATCCAAGTTTTTGACATGGGATGCTAGGCTTCCTGGTTTCCACTTGGGAAATGTATTCTTATAGTCCTGTAAAGATTCCACTTCTGGCCATACTTCATTGTTGGGAGTGCCTAAAGCTCTGAAAATCCTGAAAAGTTGATCAGTTTCTGAATCCCCATGGAAAAGTGGTTTCTTAGTTGCCAATTCTGCAAAAATAGTGCCTATACTCCAAATGTCAACTGGAGTAGAGTAACGAGCCGACCCCAGCAACCTCTGGAGATCTATACCAGAGTGTTACTACTTCACGTGTATATACTCTAATAGGTATCCCAAAAGCTCTAGCAAGGCCAAAGTCAGCCAGTTTAATTGTTCCTTTGTCATCAATCAACAGATTTTGAGGTTTTAAGTCTCTGTGAAGAACTCTTCTTGAGTGACAAAAGACAATAGCCTGAAGGATCTGGTACAGATAACTCTTTAACAAGTGATGAATCCATGAAACTGCCCAGCAGGGATAGAATCCAAGTATTTCTTGAGATCCATGGAAAGGAATTCGAAAATGAGATATAATCTGGAATCCTTCATAAGCACATCTTGAAGACTGACTATATTTGGATGACAAAGTTCTTTTAATAGAGAAATTTCCTGAATTGCAGTACTAGGAACCCCTTCCTCTTCACTTTCTAGTCTGATTTTCTTCATGGCTACCACTTGACCTGTAGTTTTGTGTCTACCCTTATATACAACTCCATAAGTACCTTCTCCAATTTTCTCTATTTTGGTGTAGTCTTCCACGGTTGTTCACCAGGTATGATAGATCCTCGCCTGCGTCTCTCCTCACAGGACCTCCCAGGGCCAGCTTCTGAAGTCAAGTGCCTAAATATATTATCTTTAAATCATTTAAATTACTTAATCAGATCAAGATTACATGGGGTTAAAAATGGAAATGTAATATTCATCATTGAATAACACTTATTCAGAGATACACCTTCTCTGAAAATAAAATGAGCAAAATATACCTTACCTATCATTTTTACATTTTATTTATTTGAAAATGACTATATGTTTTACAAACTATAACACCATAAAGAAGGAATTCTGTTATCTCTGTGATTCATATGCATGTGACTAGAAAATCTGATCTTATTTTATTCTGTGATTTATTCACAATCTCTATAAACTTGTATCCACACTGGGGAGTATGAGATTATGCTCAGAGAATTCCAGAATCTTGCTTAGATTTTTTTTCCTTTTTCCATTGCTGTGGTATATGGTAGAACAGTTCAATAAATATTGAATTTAAGAACGAGTATACAGATTTTACCTCACTTGGTAACAACAGCTTATTGAAGGTATAAACCATGTTTTTATTTGTGTTCATTCAAAATACCTGATATAATCTAATTTTGTTAAATATACATTTTAGCTTAAACTTTAAATGTATCTTAAAAAAAGTATTTCTAAAATGTTGAATATACAAATAGAAATGTCAAATTTCAGGAAAATCTTACATAAAACAGTTGAGCTATAAGTACTCTCAATTCTCAAGTGCTGGCTGTTGTTATCTAGCCCCTCTTCAGTTTTAACTCTCACTGCCCTCCTCCTCTCCATGCCCTCCTCCTCTCCATGCCTCCTTCAGCCATGTGGAATTCTTTTCATCTTTATTGCTGTGCCATGCTTTCTCCTTGCTTTCCACATGGCTGAATTCTTTCACTATTCAGGAATCATCTCCTCAGAAGACTTTCCTGGGTTTTTGCAGCTGGATGATGTGCTCCTCCACCTGCTTGGATGTTCCTTGTGTGTGAGGCACTTGCCTTCGACCTAGCTTTTCTCTCCACTTAGAAACTGAGTTTTCTCTGGACTGTAGGTTCTTTAAGGCACAGGTAGTATTTTGTTTTCCTTTGAGTTAACCTGTGTTCATTCCATTACCAGATGAACACTTATGATGAATGATTAAAGTAGTTTGAGTGATTTATTTATCTATAATATATGTATATTAAGATTGATCTAATAATGGCTTTTGGAATAATATATTATTACTTATACATGACATATAATAGTAATATATAATAGTAATTCAAATATATATGGTATTTATCATTTATAAGAAATATTGAAAACAATGACTTTTTTCAAAATTTCAGTTTATTACACTGTAAGTATTTAAAACTACTCATATAGAATATCTTTAGACTCTTTAAAATGGGATACTTTATTATATAAATAAGGGAATGCTTTTCAGGTTCTTGTTGGTGAGGAATCTAAATGGGTGTAAATGACGTGCTATGATGCAAATTGGAAAGGAACCCAGTGAAGGACTATTCAGTGTTAAACCAGTCCTTATTGGTTTGCCCTAAATAAACTGAAGTGAGATCAGCCTAGGGAGAGACTTAAGAGTATATAGTCATACAAGTGATGATTGAAAAGCAAGTTCTGAAAGTGAAATACCAGAAGGAAGAAGAGCCAAGTGATCCTGATTGATGATTTGGGAGTCAGGCGTGTGGCTCAGGCCATCTGTGACCCACATAAAGAGAACCGGATGTGCTGCTGCCTTCAGGGTGCCAGGCATGGAAGGCGACCAGAAGGGCAAAAGAGATACCAGAGAGAGAGTGCATGTTTTTACTGAATTTTAGTCAACTTTAACTATCTGCATTGTTACCTGAAATTTCTAAAAATTGAAAGGAATTTAAGCACTTTGAAATGATTTTGATGCTAAAGCCCTGTTCCTCAAGTTTATTGTGTGCACTCAATCTGCAGTATTTGTTAATTTACCAGATAATCTACTAAGAGATATCTTAGCTAACAACCAGTAATGAGGTTATAGCAAGAACTGGTTTCTACAACTTTTCATTTTGAAAAAGCATTGCAAATATATGATTTTCATCAAAGCTCAAGGGGATAGCTTACCTTCTTTCATTATAATAAGCATTGTTGATGAAACTCAGTAGAAACGAAGAATACTTTGTGTTCTCAGTCAATTTCTTGTTTCTTAGTAGTTTCTTTATTTTTGTTAGTATTAAAATATTACACAATTCTAGGAAGTTCAGAATTTTATTGTACTTGTATTACAATCATTTCAGCATCAAAAATAGAGTGTAGGGGGCGGAGATTTAGCTCAGTGGTTTCGCCTCCTGCTGCGCAAGCGCAAGGACCCGAGTTCGATCTCTGGTACCAAAAAAAAAAGGTAGAGTGTAGCTAGAAATTTAACGGAATAGTAATATTTTTTAACAAGCTGTAATAATATACAGTGAAATTTTCCAAGGAAAAAATTGAGATTAATCAAAAACAGCATGAGTTAATTCTTCTAAAAGGTGTTACTATCAATGAAGAGAACAGACCTTTTACAAGTATATCAGAAATGAGTAATACCAGAGAACAAATAAATCCATTAGTAATGGCAGAGAGAGATTAGAAAATTAATGAATTACTTTTAAGGTAGTTGAACTACTCAACTGATTTTGTTTTTCTGTATAACCCAGGCTGGCCTTGAACTCATGGTAGTCTTCCTGGCCCAGCCTCCAAGTGCTAGGATTGCAGACATATACCACCATGCCAGGATGCTTAACTAATGTTTAAAATTGAGTATTAATAGGAAGAAAAACAACATACTTGGAAATGATGTGTTAGACTAGCAAAAGAACTGTTGTATGTAACTGCTTAATATCTAAATAACACTATTTCTTGAAAAATCAAACATACATATCAGTGTGCTTCTCTTGTAGACAACATAAGGTGTTTAGGAAATTAATGAACTTCGTCCATCACTGGCAGTTACCTGTTAGAGATGCTAGTGAATTAGTTAAGGAAAATTTGTATTAAAGTTATCTGAAGTTTAGGGGTGTAGCTCAGACATAGTGCATGCATTTAGCTTGGGGAAAACTCTCGCTTCAATCCAGCAGCCCCCCCCCCCAAGCCTGATGATTACAATCTATTCATCTTAGAAAAACATACAAATATGGTCACAGAATATAGAAATTTCAAAGCTTTTATGTATAAGAAATCCTAGCATCTTAAAATGATACTAGTTTAGATGCAATATTTATAAGGATCATATTTATACCTTTTCCTTTCTATGTGTAATCGTAGGCACTAGCTAAAATCTGCTGATAGGAAATCATAGTTTTCCTTTAAATATTGGATACTTTAAGAGAATATAGAAATAATTTTGTCTTCAAATGTGGTTACATTTTTTGTTTCCTTGTTTGTCTGCTTGTAGGATATTCTGTTAATGGTATCTGGGCATCACAGGCTCAATAACCAATTTCTTCTTTTTTGCAGTGGAGTTTGAATTACATTTATACTTAATTTTTATTCTTTAGTGTGAATAAATAAGTGTGAATAAATAAATAAATAAATAAATAAATAATAACCTAAAACAGCCTTTCCTCTCCTAATCCACAAGCATAAGCGTTGAAGAATATGACTTTGGAAGGTGTATACCTAAGAAGAATCCAGATTCTAGTACTATCTCTAATTATGTCTGTCTGCTATCAGCCTGCATTTTTTCCCTCCCGGTTCTTATCTGAGATGCTTGCCTTTTCATTTTGCTGTAAGACTTCCACTTCACAACACTGTGAACCTTAAAATCTTCACTTCAATTTAAAAGCCTTTTGCTTAATATTGTATAATGCTCCAGGTTTTCATTGCTCTCACCAAGAATCAAAACTTCATTGGTTTTCATTCTTTTTAATTAAAGACTTTGTATTTTTAAAATTTATTTTGCCAAACATGAGAAAAAAATTGCCAGTGGAAATACAGGTAGAGGCACTTCCTTTCGCAGCCCTCTCTTGTACTTTTAAACAGCTTTGTCATATGGTTAATGAAGGAGAAAGTTGACAACATGTAGTGTGTATGTTGGCTGTCAGCAAATTGCAATGTGTGACCATACTGTTTCCAGTCATCAAAAGTATTTCCTAGTGTGATATCTGTTCATTTAAAGAAGGAAAAAATTTTCATTTTAAATAATCATTATTTTATGATATGTTTAAAATACAATAAAATAAAGGGGAAATCCCCACTATTCAAAACAACCAGTTTTCTTCCTCTTCTCATACTGGGAGTCTTTTTTTTTTCCAAATTACATGTCTCTTTCTCCCATGTAAGGCTTTTTGACTACATTTTCAAGTTAGATCTTTAATAACAGCCTCTTTTTCTCATTATAAATTTGTTTCTTAAAAATGTTGGCTTCATAATTCATATACTATATAGTGTGGCAAATATGAACTTATATAGAATTCTTCACAGTCATAGATTATTTATATACTTATATTTATATATAATATTCATATACTCATCACATATAGTCAATATATGAGTTTATATTATGTACTCATAGAGTGTTGTTCTTTTGTGTTAGTTGTAGGGAGATCTCTTATTGGAATATACGAGATTTTTGCTTTTGTCATCACCTTAGGCAGGACTCTTAATTCATGCTGGGCCTTTATTTTTGTGATGTAAGCATGAATATTAGATAATCTTTAAAGACTCTTTTGTAGTATATTCTGCTTTGAAAATTCTGCATACTATTGAAGTACTAAAGCCTGTGTCTTACTCACATATAAACTTGAATGGGTTTCTACATTGCATGACTTCTTGTATCCACTTTGTAAGACTTTGAGTGAGTTACTCTGCCTTTCCAATGATAACATCCACATCTAAATTTGGAATTGTAATGTTTTCTTCATAGAGCCATTTTGAAGGGTAAACCAGATTACAACTGTAAAATCTCTGAATCTTCTCCAAATGAGAAAAATGTGTGTATGTGGTGGGGAAATTATCAGAGTTCTTGCCTTGAGACTCTTCCGCAGCAGTGAGCAGAGCAGATTACAGAGGTGTGGTGACTTTGGAGTCCCTGCCCACCCTCCCAGGTCTGCAGTGCCACCCTGCATGTGCCTGGGCCTGCTTAACTCAGCCTCCCAGTCATGTGGACCATGGACATTCCTGAGAATCTTACCACCTTGGACAGCACGTCTTGGGGTGATGAGAGCTGATTTCCCAAAGAAAGAATAAGATGGAGTCCTGCTGTTTGAATATGCTGTTCATATATTAACTATGGAATGTTAAAGACTTGGTCGTATAGACACTAATTTTCATTTAGTTGGTATAATATAAGCTAGCAAAACCAGTTTATTGGCTGTGGCACATTTTATTCTGAAGAAGTCAATTTTTTGTTTCTAAGGAGGTTAATCATTTCAGAAGAAAACCTTTTGAAAATCAAGTAATACATTAAAATTAGAGAAAAAATAGCATATTCATAAAATTATACCTGAAATTATAGAGTAAATATTGGGTGAAATGATATATTATTTCTTCAATATTTTCTATTTTGTTGAAAGTTAAAGAATTTAGGGGAAAAATTTAAAAATATTGAATACTACAAATTCCTAGCATTTTGCTACTTTTACTTTAAAAAGTATAACTATTTTAAGTATTTTAATGAAGTATCATGAAGATGTTTTTTAAACTGTTAATCACATCACTAAAGGGTAGATTTAATTACTTCTCATTCCCTTTTTCTTCTTTTGATTTGTTTCTTCCAAAATTCAGTAGACTTTTACTCCTGTAACTCCAGTATATAACTGTTAAAATGATGTTCAAGATAATTACTTTAATCATACATTTTATTCATTCATTAAATGTAATTCATACATTTAATTCATATATTTTCTTGCCAAGTAATTCCCTCCCTCTTTCCCTCCCTCCTTTTCGGTTGGCAGCACCTCTGTACCTCTGCCCTATCCTAGAATAGATGTACACTTCTAGTACTATTGGATCTAATGTAGGAACTCAATGAAAATTTTTGTTTCTTTATACTATTTTGGTTTGCTTAGATAACTGTGTTTTTTCCATAATACACCCTTTGGAGAGAAATTTACTTACAACTCAGTATGGCAATGACATCTTAATAGGACTAATGATTCAAATACTGTCTTTTCTTAAATATAAATTTAAGATATAAATATATATACATATATTGTAGTTGTTCCTTCGATGTGTTTACACTTCAGCTAAGTATGATCTATAAGTTGCTTTAGTTATTAACATGAGTTCTAGCTGTTCTTGTAGATTTTTATGAACTATGTGACTGACGTATTTCCTTTTTTTAAGAAGCAGAGTGCATGTATAGCAATCGAAATGTTACCTGATTAAACAAACATCTAATTATATTATTTCCAAGTTTTAGATTTTGACGATTTGAGATATTCCTTCAATGGCTATATATTTACATTTTATTTTTGTTATGCATATTAAGTTGAAATATTTCACAGTATAAGAATTTAGGAGTAAGGACCACCTGAATGTGACCTGAGTACAAGGGTGCAAGGCTTTGCATGAGGTGTGGTGAATGGCAATTGGTCCTGGTGACCAAGATTAATGAAACTCAGATGGATTTTAATTAGTGCAGCTGCAGTCATCAATTATCTAGTGAACACAAATATTGTTATATTTGGGAAATTCTTGATTTATTTTATTCCACTGGCCAGCAGATTTAGATGAATGAGTTCTCATCATAACCACTCTAAGAAAAATCGCCAGAGGCCAGAGTTTATTATTTAGGACATAATCAGTAAAAGTGAACAATACAGAAAAAAATGTTATAAAGTGCTCTCAGCATTAATTTGGAATTTTTGCTGAAATGTTTGGCTTGTGTAGTGTGTCAAAAACATGAGGGCATCTTGAACAAAATTCGGAGCAGACTATCAAGAAGGGAACATGTAGTGGTTACTGTCCCATAGATGAATTGCCACAGAGGTTGGTGCACATGCACTTAACAGGTTGCAGCCACATTGCAGAGGTTGTGTGATGTGATCATCTCCTCTTGTCCTTTAAGCACATATTTCAGCAGAAGAATGGACAGTGCCTACAATGTTGGATAATGGGAAAATCCAGCATTTTACACACCTAAAAATATCTGTATTTATCTGTGTGCATGTATGCATACAAACATGTACACAAGCCTTCACATATATTTATTGTGGGTTTAATTTTGCTTTAAAGTAATTTTCAAAGGTAAGTCCTTGAATTAAATGAATATAAAAATATATTTTAGAGAGAATATTTATACTTTTTTAAAAAAAGAGCATAACACTTATGTCAAATTCATAACTAGATATATAAATTAAGACTACTTTAACATTCCTAAATTAAATTTGGAGCAAAACAATGGAAGAATCCAGTTTCTTAGCACAATTAGACCTTATGGTTAAATAGTTTCTTTTTATTTGAACATCTTTTTTTTTTTGTCTACCTTTCTGTCTGTTTTGAGGCAGTGTCTCATTATGGAGTTCAAAGTGGCCTTGAACTCATGATATAGCTGTTGTGGAACTCACAGAAATTCTCCTGACTCAGCCTCCCAAGTGCTGGGATTCTAGGCGTGTACCACTACATCTGGGTGAACATCTGTTCCTTTTTATAAATTTTAGAGACTCTGACAAGCCTCTGGTCTCAATACTAAACTTATAGTATATATCCTTCAGTTCAAAGAATATGCAATACTTCCTGTCAAAACTATCCATACAGATGCCCTTCTGCTGTCACAGCATATTGCCATTGTTGGTTTGCCCACCTGTATTGTTGCCAGATAACATGCATCTGAAAATTATGAAAATAAATGTCTTGACTTTGATATATACCAGGAAGACCAGTTGGCTAAGTACCCAGATGGTCAGTGTGAGATCAGGTGGTAGCATGCACAAGCAGGTGAATAGGATCGTTTCTTGGAAGCATAGTGAGGAGCTTGAACTTTATTTAAAGATTAATGGTAGGCCACATTCACATTTAAATCACCTAATGATAGTGTATTATTTAGTTTTCAGACATGCTGCATTACCTGTCATATATTTGATGGTTTGTATACTTTTGGAAGATAAGTAAGCCCAGCCTAACCTAGTCCTGTCCAGCCTAGCCTATCCTGCTCTTTCATAGGATCATCTTGAGTAGTTTAATGTCATTAACCACAGTGTGCACCTTCTGGGCCAGAGGAAATGGGAGATAATTTTGTGACTCAAACTCGAAATGAAGGGCCGAAAGAACTGGGTTTTATTGCTATCCTAGCAATTTAGAGATATGAATATCTTTGATTTTGTTTCCTCAGTTATAAAATGAGTGTACTGCATTAATGTGATTTTTAAGATTACTTAGTATCATAATATTCTTTGATTATTTAAGAAATATCTTTGCTAATTGGCATATTATGAGCTACCTATATGGAAATGAAAGTATTTCTTTTAAAATTTATTTTTTTCTTTAAGAAATACTTACAGTTTCATAGAAAACACTTTTAAATTTCCTTGATTTTGAATGTATAATATAAAACAGTAGCCTCTGAGGTCGTATGCCATTTCTCACCTAAAAATGAAAAACCTGAGCATTAGTTATTATGGCATAGTGATGGATTAGTTTTCCCATGAAAATTAAACGCATTTTTGAAAAATAATCTGCCCCATAATAATCTTCATTGAGATTTTCTTGTTTTCCTTAATTTACTTTTTAATGATACATTATTTCATATATACAGCACAATATATACACACACTATGAATATAGCGGAGAAAATAATGATAGAAATAACCATCCACTTAACTCCCATGCAGTTTAAGACAGAACCCAACCATTGTCTTTGAAGTCTTCTATATGCCTCTCTTTGATTGCATCCTTTTTCCTTCCCCAGAAGTGACTGCTATCCTGATTTCTGTTAATTATGTTGAGCATAGAGCATCAAAACACAACATTAGCTATTCATGGTGTAGAGAAATATTCCTTCCTTCTTACGTGTTTTTTTATTCTCAACCTAATGTATTATTTTCAACTTCTAGCCATTAGTGTACTCTGTTTTTGGCTCTTTCACTTAACAGTAGTGTATACCTTAAAACATGTTATTGATAAACTAATATGACTGAACAAACGCATATATATATATATATATATATATTAGTAGGTTCTATTGATATGCACTGATGCATAAGAATTTGGGCTCTAACTCTATTTCTAAGCATTCACAAGGCATCCTATCTATAGGCTTTCTTAATATTTTATAGGCAAAGGAACATTTATACGGGAACTTTTATTCCAACAAACCATTATTTATTTGAAAATCCTTACTTTACCAAAAATGTATGTGCTTTATTGATGCTCTTTAATAAAGAAATTCAAAACCTTACTCATAATAATTCAAGAAATAATTGAAAAGAATAACAATAAAAATGCTAATATTTAATGGATACAAATTACTGATTTTGCTTTTATAATCTCCATTTTTTCTCAGAAGTCATATAGGTTTTGGAAAAATAGCAAGAATATTTTACTAAGTAGCCATTTACTCTTTCATATAACAAATGCAACTTTCTATAAATTATTTGAAGCTTATCTGATTTCTTGTTAGGGTAGTTAGAAGGATGGAGGGAAGAAATACATAATAACAACATTTTTGTGACAGAAGTTATACTTTATGTTTTTGCTTTATCCCATTCAGTTCAACTTGAAACACACCTCACACTGAAAGGCAAGTGGAGAACTGCTGTATTATCACTTTGTCAAAGGCTGTGACAACACCCCTAACAATAAGAGAGTTTTTCTTTTTGTTTATAACACTTAAATGTCTTGGCGATTAGAACTTTTCCCTTTTTTTCTCTGAATAAAATTGTTTTCTGCTGATTTTTTTTTATTACTCTAGTGAGGGAAAAGAAAAGCAACCTTATTTCCTATTACAAATTATTATAAATATTGGAGATGCAGATTTTTCTTAGATCATTAGCATATCATGCTGAGACCCACACCAGAATGTACCATTAACAAAGCAGCCTTCATGTAATTAATGTAAATAATATGGGACTACAGCTTGAGTTACCCAGTCAGCCTTGGCAAAAAGCATTTGTCATAACGCATGTAAGGAGCTGGGCCTCAATTCAAATTAAACTTCATGGGTTTGCCCCTTTATTTTTCCTCTTGTGCTATAAATTTCTGTGAAGCATTTATGACTATAAATTTCTTTGAAACACCTACATAGGAGAAGGCAATCGAGTAAGCTGAAATTAAAATTTTATTATTTACAATGCTTCCACTGGTGAGGACAATTAGTATCTTCATAAAGCCAGAAATGTAGATCCTGGGAATGCAGCTGAGGGCTTTTCTCCCTATCCTTAGAAGTGTTTTCTGTCCTTTGTAGCTGCCAGCAAATCTAAAGTGTGGTTTCTGTCTGCCATTTGCTACTATTGCCCTCTGACTCCAAAACACAGAGGAGCATTGTAAATTTTTCATGAAGAGGTTTCAGTCTGTAAAACAGCAAACAGGAATAATGTTTTAAATGCAATCATTGTCAAGTTTGAACAATGTAATTTATCAAGAGAGCAGTTTGTACTATATAATAAGTTTCATATATTAATACAATTTTTCATCTGATGTCAGGCTTCTGATTTATGAATAGCCCATGATCTAAGGTGATCATTGAATTATAATTCACGTAATAAGAAGCCAGGAATAAGACCCTGGAACTGCTATCCTGGATTAGCTTACATGCCACCAAGCCAATTTACTAAACAACCGTGGGCTAAATGATACAGTTTTTCTAATTCAAAGAAGGCACTCGTTAATTAGATAAAGTCTAAAGCTCTCATTATTTTTAAATGATTTAAGAATGGGTAAAGATCTTACAGCTTATACTGCAGCTTTAATAGTTTTGTGCTTACTGCCTTGTATTAAGAGTATTAAAGACAGATGGGCAAGGCCGATTTAAACCAATTACAGCACTTCACGTATACCAGTAGCAACGACTATTTGTAGACCCATCAGATACCAATGTTTGACGTGTTTCAGATGGTTAAAACACCATTGATTTATGATTTATGAATACCTGTGTTTTTCTAACTTGGGGGAAATAAGCACACTTCTGGCCTACATTTACTATTTGGTGAAATATTTCATAGTCCTCATTAATGCTTACAAGTATTTTGTAGATACTTAACTTCCTGATATGCCAGTATAAGAAAAAACAATTCATTTCAGCTTACTGAGTTCCTCTTAGGTGCCAGGCCACTAGGCTAGATTCTGGGGAAATCTTCAACTCATCAAATGAGTTTCATTTTAGTTATTTTAATTCCTGTGATTACAAATAGATAATATATTCTAGAAGCACATTCAGGTTATTGTCAGTTGTTATTTTAAAAAACAAGTGGAAGACTTAAACTAAATCTTTCTAAGAAGGTGAATTTGCCTTATATCACTTGAAATATTTCATTTTCAGTTTTAATTCTCAATATAAATTTCACATGGATACCATAACTATCATTAACTTTGTTTTTGTTTTTTGTATTTGTTTTTCTTTTTAAACCCCTTCCTTATTGTTTGCTGTCTTGTTATTGCCGTGATCATCTTCAAATTCAGCTGATTTTATGTATAGTAAGCATTTACTTTGTATGACAGAAAGATGTTCTTACCACCTATCCGGAAAGTAGGCATTGGCTGATTGTTTAAGATAGTTTGAATTTGGCATTCTTTTTGTAAGTTTGTTTTTCTTACATACATATAATCTTTGCAAGATTAGGTTCCACTTTTATCAAGCTATTTCTTTCCTTTGGAGCTGCCTGGGGACTGTTGGTAATCATCACCTCAAATGGCTTACAGACTTCAGTGAGCTGTTACTTTTGCCTCTTTCACTTTTCATCATCTTTCACTTTTCTTTATCAATCCCAGTTTTTTAATTAGTTCTTTTTAAGTTGATGGCATACTTTTACAATAAAGGAAGGGTAATTAAATATTTACCTATATTGGAAATCAGGAAAGTAAAATGAGATAAATAAAAGGTTTCAAATTGTTCTACAATTCTCCTGTGTTGCCTTTATTTTTGTCTTTTAAAAAATTACCTATGTGAACAACAAGATCTGTTATTAATGGACCTGAGTAGAACAAGTTATTTGTTAGAGTAACTTTTGACCTGTTTAATAAGTACTGATGCTGTGTAGTGGAGTTTTTATTATACTCTGCAGTGTACAGTTATGAAGTGTGGTACATAAAATAAAAGCAATAATGTTGATATTTCTGAGGGATCCATCAGTGCTGACCTGAAGCAACATATTTCATCTGGTTTGTCTGGGTATTAATGCTTGAAAGTTATAGCTGAAATTACTAGAAACAATATTATGTCTGTGACTTCTGATTGTTTACTGTTTAAGTAACCTCACCCTTTGTGATTCTCAAAACTATTCCTATGATAGTCCATTACTGTTGGTGTCAAGAAACAAATGAAAAAGATGAAATACATTATTGTATTAAGCAGTTAGACATTTTAGGCTAAATTTTAGAATTTAACGTGTTACTGTGTAAAGAGCAAGCAGACACAATTCTGGAAGGAGAACAGGAGAGGACAGGTAATTCTTTAGGTATAGGCAGGCTTTATATGTATGTAATATTCAGATCTGTGCTTCATAAAATCATTAACTTGAGATGGACCCTTATAAGAAATGAAATGATTAAGGAAGAAGAAATTATTTTCCATATAAAAATATAGCATAGGCATGACAGAGTGTTGTCCTGACGATGAGTATTCAGTATTGGAGTAGATTGCCATTTGAATTTGCAGTATACATTTATCTGCCCATAAATGTATATTGTTTTGAACTTTTTAAATCAGATTTTACATTCCTTGAGGATGATGAAAGTGTACTACTTATCTTTTTCTGTGCAGAACACAAGGTAAGACCTTGCTCAGAGTAGATGTTTCAGAAATAATTAAAAAACTGATAATGGAGCTACTTAAGTTTTTTCCTTCCAACACCTCCCAAATAATATGAGACCAAGGAAAACAAGAAACATTATTTCCTCACAATAGTATTAAGATAGTAATATCTATGACTACTGCCTACTTTTTTTCTCATTAAAACATAACCACTTTCAATGCTTTCGGTTGTATGAAAATCACATGGTTGTTTTTGTTGAGAAGTATGTGATTTTTAAATAACTAAAGCTTCAGTTAATTTTTAATTAAGCTTCTAAACTAGAGAACCCTAATACTGTTGTCATTGTTATTAGTACTACTTAAGCAGCCAAAAAATTGAATCATCATTTTTATCAAGCTTATAATGTTTATATGGATGTAATTTACTAATGATTTTTTTACTAAAATTTCTGTTGTTGCCAAAGTAAGTTTTATGCCACATTTTCAGATTCATCAACTGCACCAAGTGTGTTGATAATGTAAATTTTACTTTGGATTTTCCTGATCGCAATAGGAAAGTTGTTAATTAGTGGCAGGTAACTTTTTAAACATTCTTTTCTATGGTACTGTGATTTTATATGACTATGGTAAGTCATTGGGTTTTTTTTCCTTTGAGGGAATACTGTAAAGCTATTAAAAATACAGCAGCTATAAAAATAGTAATACGTGATTGTTTTGTATGATTTTTCCTCATTTTTAATTTTAGAAGTAAAATAATTAGCTAAACAGACACTGTAATTTTCCTGAATTATTGTAAAGGCGTTACTAAAAACATAGACATGGGTAGGTCTGTTAATTGCCTGTCCCTATCCATCGTGTTCACTTCATATATGGCCTGGAATTCTGAGAGTAGAAACATCATTGGACCTCCAGCAAGTGCTGTGATGTTAATCAGCCCAGTGTTCAAGACAGAAAAGCAGATAGTCTGAAATTGCACTTTAAACTGAGACAGACTGTCAGTCCTTAGGAATGGTGGGGATGGCCTATTTATGTAATCAGATACTAAACCTGGAAGGAAGCTGTCAGCCACATTCTTACTGTGTAAGCAGCAGGCAAACTGCCTTATCTGACAGACAGTGTGTAAATCTGTCCATGCAAAAATCCAAATGTTTAGTTTGCTTCTAGTCGCTGTAATAATCTGCTTATTTTCGTCTGCTACAGCAGTGACATCACTTAGCAGAATGAGCTGCAGACAGAAGGCCCAGATAAGGACATGTTAGTGTCAGTCATTGATTTCTTGATTGGCAAGGAGATAAATAGGAATTTACTCAAGGTTTGCTTTCACCTGAAAGAATAGGGCAATATGTTCTGGACAGGAATAACTTTATTTAGCTTTACGTCTTGAGAAAATGGATAGATTATGTCATGTTTAATTATAGCTTCATGGAATGAATAACCTATTATAACAATAATTATTGAACAGTTGTCCCTAAAAGAAATTTTCTTTGATTTGATAAGTTGCCTTTAATTGATATAGATAGATCAATGGATATATTTATTATATTTTATATTTATTATATTTATTGATATAGATAGATCAATTGATATATTTATTATATTTTATACTTATTATAGTCTACTTTATTTTTAAATTAAAAATACCTTTCATTATTTGCTTACTCTGAATGATAATGACTTTGTACATGTGGATATTTAACCAAAAGTATGTAAATTAAATCCTATTATTGAGGGCAAATTGAGTTTTTTCTCTGAATTTATGACTTTTAAGTCTCAGAGTTACAGATGAATTCATTATTTTTATAGGTGTTTAGACCAAAACACCTTACCATGATCAAAGATTATATATTTGGTTCCATATTAATTTGAATAATGTTTTCTTTTACAATCACTAGATAATATAGCTTGAAGGATTATTTTGTTTAAAATTTGTATTAAAATAATTTTACCCTAATAAATAAGTTCTTTGTCAACTATAAATAATGACTGGAGATCATATTGGTTATTTTAAGCTAAGAAGAAACCCTAATTATGGATTACATTATTTTATGATCAGTAACTTTATGGAATGCATCCTTGAGCTTTTACCAGGGAACACTAGCTGCAAGTTGACTGAGATGAGGGTGGCATGTGCAGTTACATGGGCCTCCAGATGTTACCTTGCCCTACAAGTGTCTGGAAACAGCCACGTTTTCCTAAGAATTTTAACAGCAGTGATAGGAGAGAAATAAAAACTATATTCAGTCATCCACATCTGAAACACTGATACTAACCATATGGAATATATATATATACATATATACATATATATGTATATATAGTTGCATTTTGGCTGCTTTTATTGTGAAATTATAGTCATCTATGTTTTGTTTTCCCTGAGTACCAAATTTTACACTTATATAAACATTTTATCTAATTTATTTATTAAATACACAGTGGTAACTTCATATACTCAACTTTTAAGTGGTTCTGTCACTATCACAGTCAGATTGCCCAAGTTTTCAAGTCAACTTATTTAGAAATATTTACCCTAAGATTTGATAATTGAATTATAAAGTTTTTCCTCTTTAGCGTCTTTCTTGTGTTGCTAGCTCCTGCCTACCATATTAATCTCTGGTCAGATCTATGTTAAGTTGAGTAAAAGTCAACATTTGATCAGCAGACTTGTTTACTTCATAATAATTAAAATGTGCTAATATTTTTGCTTTTGTTCCTCCCCAGAGGAGAGTTTTTCTAATTATCTTTCACCTGGAGTTTTATTCAAAGTACTGCTTCTACCCGTCCTGCTTCTAGTGACTTTCCTTACTGCTTTATTGCATATTATTTTTGAAGACTAATAGATATGAGTTATTGTTTTAAACATACCTATTATCCAAAATATTAGAAATATTTGGAAGTATACAACATAGTTCTCTAAATATGTCATGTGATGGCTTGTAGAAATGAAGACTAGTATGTGTTTTGTCTCACCATCTTTAGTTCTCAGCTCTTAAACAATTTTTTTTTTTTGGTACCAGGGATCGAGCTCGGGTCCTTGCACTTGCGAGGCAAGCGATGGAACCACTGAGCTAAATCCCCGGCCCTCTTAAACAATTTTTGTAAATATGTAAACTCCAGTGGATTGTTTCATTTGAATATTTGAACACCTAGTAACCATAATGCATTCTAGCAGCTAATTTTGAGTGTTGGCTGTAGCTTTCTCTAACTTTTGGCTGTTATTTAACCACCATTCTGTACCTATATTTATGATTTTATAGTATTATGCATAATTTATTGTTATTGATTTTTGTTTGTTTGTTTTATCATCCTCAACAAATTAAGGATGGAGAAATACTCAACATCTGTCTCCTGACAGTTAGGTCTTTTTGTTCCAGGGAACAATTATATCACATCCATTGGGACTGTATATGGACACCACAAGTAGGAAAACACCCTGGAAATATGATTGAGGTAGAATTTCTTACCAGTCCGGACTATGAGTTTATTGGGTTCCAGCCAGATGCTTAGATTTACTATCTTCAAAACTCTGAACCCTTTTTACTCTGTTGAAGTGGTATAGCCTTTGATAGTCTGCATATATTTAGGAACTGTGCATGCCTTTTCCTGGATCTCAATTCAGTACAAGGCTAGTGCAAATTAGAATTGTAGGGTTTTATTGTTGGGTTATATTTTGGAGATACTTCATTCCAATTGACTGACCTATGCAAAATTAGGACTGAAAGAACAACCAAGCCCCCAACATCAAAGTGTCAAACTAGTAATCTGCTGTACTTCTGCAATGTGGCTTCATTACAGCAATTTGGTTTTCAATTTTAATTATGTCATTGGGAACATCATTTATCAGAACATGTCTCATCATATTTTTGAGCCTTTGATAAAATGTAATTATATAAATTATTAAATTGTATTAACTCTTCTTTATCCTTTGTTTCCCCATCTTTACCTTGTTTTAAGTACTATGAAAGCTATTAATAAATTTATAATCAATGTAGATGTCCAAAAATTGTTTAAAATCATTTATAGTATGTATTTATATGAGTAGAAAATAATTCAAAGCATGTGAGAAATAGCATTGTGTCAACTTGTGAGTGGCAAATAAGCTCACAAGATAACAATTCTTATGTAATATTGAAAATGAAAATGAACTATAAAATGAAGCTAGTCATTACTCAGAGCTGGTCTGATATCCAGAGTCTGGTGATAATCTTTGTGTTATTGAACACCTACAACTGTGTCCTCTAAGATTGTGGCCATGTGGCCATTCACGTTAAGGAAGAGAGCCTCTAATTGAAGTGAACAGCATGTATGCTTCACTGTCAGCTTTGTGGCAGGAGGTCTGGGCACACAGGAGTGCCTGCCTTCTCTGAGTACTTGAATCCTCTGGGTAGCATGCTTTCCCAGAGTGCCTTGCTCAAATGCAGCCCTCCCTGGGACTTACTAAGGCATCTGGCCAGGTACATAATCAGTATTCAGTGAGATCTGATCCTTGCATAACTTTTACTGCTTTTCCCACTCAGAGCCAAAAGACTTTTACTGTGGAAAAATAATTTCTTGGACTTCCTTTCAGTCTGAAAAATATTTAAGGAAAAGATTGTAGCAATATTGGGTTAGGTGGCTTTGTTTTCTTTTTATTATAGTGTACAAGCTAGCAAGCTATTTGATATTTTTATTCTTTCCCAGCTCATAATCAAACTGTCTTTTTTTCTTGTTAAATTCATTTTAATAGCTTTTATTAGTTCTGTATTTTAGCTTGTCTAATATTATTATTATGCCTAATATAAATATATTTTATCACATGCATCCTTTCAGTTAGCTTTCCTTATATAGTTTAATATTTTGAATGCTATGAAGTATATAATAAATGGTAATGTTATTCTACTTGGTCTTTTGTTTTAGGTGTTAAAGATTTGAAAAATGAGTATAAATGATCTATATGCAATGCTTATAGATGCCTATATGAATTTACCCTTTCAAACTAATGTAGAATATAGGAGAAGTAGATGAAATCTGCAAATCTATTTTGTGGAAAGAACAATTCATATCTACAAGACATCCAATTTTAGAAATGTTTTATTTCATTGAAAGGAAACTAAATTAATCTGCCCTTGTTTTGTCCTTCATTTAAGAGGATTTCCTAACCATGTATTTCTCAAATGTATATTTATGTATTTTTATTTTTACTTGTGGTTTATGTCAAGTCACTTTGTTCCCATTTCATAGTAGGGGCTTGTATCTGAAATGATGAAGAGCTTGCTAAGTATTTTAGTAACTACTTAACTTCAGTTGGATCACAATTACTATAAAACCGAAAAGCTTTCTTTTATGTTAATCCAGTTTTGCATTTTTCCTTGATAAACGATTTAGAAAGAAATAAATCAAATCCCTACTACATGATCTTTTGTTGTATCTGGCTGTCAGTATATTTATGATTTAAAGCAAGCCGTGATCCATATCAGTTTCTACAGTGTCTACATTGAATTAGTCTACCAAACTCAAATCATGTCTTAGTAATGCTCCAGTGCATAGATGCCTCAGGATATTTACTCTAGACGTGGACTGTAACTGCTGTGTGTTGGACTAAAGTCTCAAAAAGGGTCAATTATGTACTGAACTCTGAGATTACTGGGCAATACATCGCAGCCCTTCTAGCTAATCTTACTTTGAGCTCAAATGGTTCCTTAGATCACCCTGACATGCTGGAAGGCCAAGATGATGACAAACTCCAAAATAGTGAAATGCCTAAGTTTGGAAGAGGTACTTTTCCCAGCTCCAGCAGATCTCACAGTACTATCAAAGAGATCAGTCTTTTCTAAATCTGGCCACTATTTTCAAATTTATAGAAATTTATATCAATAATAGACATATAAAAACTCACCAGGATAAATTACAAACACACAATATTTGTTGGTCCCTAAGATGTGTGTCTGTGGAACAGGTTCTGGCATCCCAAGAATATTTTTTCAGAGAAATAATATATATAATTTTTCAGTATGCATGTTAAAACTTTTTTCATAGGAATATTATTTTGTCATTGAACTTAATCTACTGTATATTTGGATCCTCTGTGATCTCACATTCAGATAGTTATGGTTACTGTTCCTTAACTAATGTATAAAGAAAAGTCAGAGAGTTAAGTACATTGATGTCAGTTAATGGTTCTAATGGAGCTATCATTGCAACAGATTTAAATTTCGTAATTCATGGATGTAAGCCAAGCACTACTTAAGATCAACCATGTTGTCTAAGGCTAATTAATTTTATTCAGAAAACTACTTTTAAAATATCTAGTATTGGGGCCAGGGATTTAGCTCAGTGGTTTTGCTGCCTGCTGCGCAAGTGCAAGGACCCGAGTTCCATCCCCGGTATGAAAAAAAAAAAAAATCTAGTGTATCTTTATTGGAGAGTTGGACCTGGCAGGGATTGCTGGTGAGAATTAATGACTCTCTTACTGTTTTAAACAGTTGTGAATTAGATAATCTTTTAAATCTATTTATATGACACACAGGTTCTAGACTGATACATAATGAAGAGTCATCCTGTGCTCAATAGTTTTAGAAATTTTCTTTTTTTTTTTGGTGCTGGGGATTGAATTTGGGACGTTGTGCTTGCGAGGCAGGCGGCAGAACCATTGAGCTAAATCCCCGGCCCTAGAAATTTTCATTTGAATACCTACCAGAAATAAAAATTATGTGATCCTACTGTGATTTTGAAAAGCTGCTCAAGCCTAGTTTCTCTCATATTAGTTGCTCTTTCTGGCACCATGAATATCTGACCCTGGATATTATCTCTGAACTTGTGACAACAAAGGAACTAAGTAGTACTGTATTATTCAAGTGAAATGATCAGCTGTATTATCAAATGGGGTTTGGAATCATCCTGTGAAGATGTATGATGTTTTTCTATACTGTTCATTTGTAAAAGTAAATGTTTATGCAATAATATTAATGAAACATTTTCTTGATATACTATTAGAGTACAATAAAATAAAGTCCGTACTGTGACTTTTCAAATTGTAAACAAAATGTGTTTCCTTATGAGTTGTGATCTGCTATGCCCATTTGAATTGTGACAGGTTTTGTTCATTTTTTTTCATTAATATACAAGACCTGTTTTATTTATTAAAATTTAAAAGAATTTAATGGAGTTGATTTTACAGTTGACCTTTCCTGGCCTTTCTGTAAGCCCATTTTTTTTTTTACCTTATCAGTAATATCTACCTTTTATATTCGTTAATCCATTCTAATACTATAGCTGACCATGTTAAAATAACATCATCATAAAAAGTAATAAAACTTATAAAACTATTGACATGCAAATAATCCAGGTTCTGGAATCTCTGAAATAACGTTTTTATAGCATATGTACACATAGCTGGAAGCACAGTGGTTTTTGTTACAGCTAAGACATTTTGGGGGGAAGTTGTACATTACTTGGCCAAATTAAATGATTTTATCATAAATCTCAGGTGAGGGCATTATTACGGTAGGTCTTCCTCTAGTGTGCACATATTTGTGGGTTTATTTGATTATGGGAACCTATGAAAGACAAAGCCACATTTAATTCCTTACAAAATTATAGCTAAATAATTATGAAAAACTAGTACTGGACAGAGAGAAGAAAAACAAGAAGATTGGTTGTTTCTTCTATTGTATCAAAGCCAGACTTTCTATGTGATCATCAGAATCATTGAATTTGATTGTTAAAATTACCTAACTTTTATTGCTGTCCTATGCAGCATGCTCCCTATGCCATTTGGATGATTGGCTTACTGCTCAAAACACTTGCCACCTGCCACCTCACTGCCTCTGTTGAGCTTTTTTTTTTTTTTTTTTTGGTATCGGGGATGGAACTCAGGACCTGCTTTCGAGGCAGGCAGGCAGAACCACTAAGCTAAATCCCCGGCTGTTGAGCTTTGACCCTGAGCTTAATTTTTGTTTATAGAAGTTGGTTCTGTTTTTTCAGATTTATCCGAAACCCGACCTTATTCATGAAGGCTTTCCCAAATGTTTCATTCTGTTTTCACTGATACTGAATATCTTTTAAAGCTTTTGTACAAAGCCCCCCACAGTGTGTTAGTTCTTTCTTCTATTTATTTCATTTCTGTTAGTGTTGATCATTGAGTCATAGGCTTCTTTTGGGGAAGCATAGATGCCTTATTATATATAGGTTTGTGCATAGTATGGATCATCGCTAGACACAAGGTAAATCTGAATGCATACTTTTTTACTGATATATTGTTATAGAATTTGCAAAAGTGTAGTAATTTGATGATTGTTAGAATTGTGTTGTAAATGTCCAAGTTGAAAATTTCTCAAGGCATTTAGGATGAAGATGTAAGTAGTAATAGGAATGCATTTTGTCCTTGTAGCTCAAATATCAGTAAGATAAAAATGATTTAAAATAAATTCTCTTTATAGGCTCTTTAAACATTAGTATTTGTATCTTATTTGTAACTGCTGTTTTAACTTCCCTTATATAAATCTAGTGTTTTGAACCTAACCTGAAGCCATAAAATTTCATTTAGTCCAAACTGGAGAACTGTGGAGATTTAATGCATGTCTTGTTCTCTAGGACTTCTACAGTTAGTTAAAATTGTTTCCACTTCCCAGGCCTCCAGCCTGTGATATAGTTGGAAGGGTTAGTTTTTAAAAGGACGCAACAGGCTACGGCTGGCATGAGTCTCATATGCAGTGTAATTCCTTCTACCTGTTTTCCGCATGCTGGTATTCTAAAGCCCTGCAAGAAACAAACTATTTCAGAAGTACACCAAATTCTCAAACTTTGAGAATACAGTTTATTACTCACCTTTGCTTTCCAGCAGTTTAGGATTGGGATTATTTAACTTCATGTAGAGCAGGGTATTTGAGGGAGGGTAAGTGTAGGGTTAGTATGACCTGTCATGGGAGCCAGGGACTGGCAAGCTACAGCCCTCAGCCAGATCAGACCTGGTGACTGTTTCTATAAATAAAGTTTTATTGGAACACAGCCACACTCATTCATTTGTCTTTTGCTGCCTTTGTGCTGGATCAGCAGAGTAGTTGTGTCAAAGATCTCATGGCCTCAGAGGTGAAAGTATTTACTATCTAATCCTTTGTACAGGGTTCCTAACTCCTGACCTAAGATACTATACTATTTTTTTTCCCATTAAGTTTATTGGTACATTTTAGGCATAAAATACAGTTACATTCATCATTGGGATCTTGTACCTTTACATGAGTATCTTGGTTCTTATTTTTTCCCCTTCCGTTGCCCTCCCTTCACCCCCTCCACCCTTCCCTATTTGCAAAGACCTTGTTTCCATTTTTTTCCTTTTCTCATATTTTTTCTTTTCCCTTTTTTCCTTTTCCCTACCCCTCCCACTTACCCTGCACCTTTAGACCTTTTCTTCTTGTAACACAATATCAGTTATACATTTTTAAAATTACAATATCAAGATCTAGGAGACATTACCACAGATTTTACAGAATTTAAAAGGATATAGAAAGCATATTACAAAAATCTTTTTTGAAATAAATTTGACAACTTCTAAGAAGTACCTTGGAAGACAAATTAATGAAACTAACTCTGGAGGAAATATAAAATTTGAATAGTACCTATTAAAGAAAGTATATTCCTAGCTTGAAAACCTACCTGTATGACAACAGCAGGCTCATATACATTTAACTGATAAATTATATCAAACAATTAAAGCAGAAAAAAGGAACACTTCTTCTCTCATTTTAGGAACTCAACATTGTGCTAATCCTAAAACTGGATAAAGATAATAGAAGAAAAAAGTATGACCATAGATAGAAATTTGTTTAACAAAACAAACTATTAGAAGTCAGATCTGGCAGGATGTAGAAAGTGGTTTTGTTATAGGGATAGCAGTGTTGGTTCTATACTATTGTGCAGTGGAGTATTGGATTCAGAATATGTGGTGTAATAGGGAACATTCCAGATAAATTTATATGATGGTTTTGGTTAGACTATAGTTTATGGCCTCTTTGGCAAAGAAAACTATCATAGGAATGAGATTTAGAAAGGTGAATTTTAATCATTTAGGGTACAGCAGTTATCATCCTTGAATGTTTTTCTGTAGAATGAGTCATTCTTATGGTTCTTAGTAGACAGAGACAGCCTGGATTTAATATTCTGCTTAATGCTCCTCCCAGAAGTTATTTTTTCATAGAGCTCGTCAACCCTTGAATTAAAATGAAAGGGCCAGAAAAATATATTTCTCAGCTTTTAGAAATTAAATGATATATTAAGAGACTTTAAAATGATAGGCTTTGGCATGGGTGAGGTTAAATTTCTTTTCCAACTAGTTAACAAGGATCTGTTCTGTTAATTAGGCTAATTATCACCTGATCAGGGCAAAAATGCACTCAAGACTGTTGGCTTAAGTAGTGGGCTCCCTTGTGAACTGTGTAAAAGCCCTCAAGGGAGGTTTTCCAGCCCTCATCTGGAAGCCACGCTGGAGCCTTCAGTGTTGAATTTAGTAAAGGACACCTTCTAATCTTAGGCTTTTGTGGCTTCTTGACATAAATTATGCTCGTGTTTTTTATGTAATCTGAAACAGGTAACTCTTAAAATCTTGCATAATTTAAGTAAGATAGATATTAGTACTATATTATTGAGGAACATTTTGCTTTCAGACTATCACTTTTTTCACTGAAGCCTTTGTATACACATATGCACAAATATTCCAAAGGAGATGGTCAACAATGCCCCAAAGTGTCTTAATTCACTTATTGTTATTTAGCTGTCTGTATGCCTTCTTGATTATTCAGTTTAAGGAAAATAGTGAGAAATCTTTATCCTCTATGTAAAATTGCATGCTTTATTTAAGCATTGTATAGCACTTTGAAATTTCATAGAAATAAAATTAACAGGAACACTGTAGAATAATATGGAGATATTTAATGTGATTTAAGTGCCTGTTTTATGTGACATAATACTTCACACCTAAGAGCACTTGTGTATATTTTTATTCATATATTTCTTGGGCCAAAAACATTATTAGCTTCCCACAATTATGCTAGTTGCAGATACTGAATTTGTTATTGTGGCACAATTTTTTGAACTTCTTCAGTTTGCCTGGTTACCCTTTGGGGTACTTTCAAAGGATAAGATACTGAAATTAATTCAGTGAGTATTGCAGTTGCTCTTCTATGGTTTTCTTTATATGCCTCTTTGTGTGCTTCTTGGTTCAAGAAAGTGATTATTTCTCAGTTCTATTTGCAGCTCTGCGGAAATTTACATGGTAACCCTACTGAGCAAAGACCACATCATTTTCACTTAATCTTTTAGTGTATTATTATATAATTATTAAATTATAATTATTAAAAAAGAGGCTTTTATTCCAAAGGAACAGCCTGTGCATTGGTAGTGTTTGAGTAACTTAGAAATTGTTGAAACATTCAATAGTATATTAGGTTGTTTTGCTAGTAATAACATAAGCTTTGCATTGTTTCACAATTCCTTTATTCACAAAGGCTAGTTGTGCCTGTCCATTAAATTTTTAACGTAAGTTTAGTTTTATAATTATAATTTTGAATCAGTCAGTATTTTTGTGTTACAGTTTAGAATGATAGTGACTGCAAAATTTACTTTGCTTTTGCTGTTTTATTAAAGTTTTATTTGCAGCACATTTAGTTTTATTGGTGTGCTTCTTTCTGATGTATTTTTATGATTTATGAATTTGATAATAATACTCCATGGTAGAAAGGTTAAAATATTGTTTGATTGTTTACTTAAAGTAGTCACTTTGAATTATGAAAATTTCAGAAATAAAGGCACTGCCTGAAAAATGGTAACCAGAGTCATATTGACTTCAGATTCCTTTCTTTTTAAAAACAAATAACAGCTATAGTTGGCACTCTACCACTGTCTGCTCTCCTTTACTTCCCACCTCAAACATAAGCAGTGTCCTTATATTATAATATTGTGCATATTTTAGCAGGTGGACTTCATTCTTTTTCATTTAATATTGATTAACAAATTTTATATAATTAACTTGCTTTTAAATGCAATTACATGTTTGAGATATTTAAACACATAGATAAATGTAGCACTAATTTATTCATTTTCACAACATTATATTCCATTTGATGATTAAACTTATTATCTACTCCTCACCCTTGGACTGTTTAAACTATAATGGAAGAAATTTGTCTTCATATGTCCCTTTATCTGCAAGAGTTTCTCAATGGTAAATACCTAGAATAGACTTTTCTGGGTAACAAATAGGAATAGAACATACTCAACTTTAAGAAGGCTTGCTAAAGCAACTGCATTCAAAAATTATCCTGAATAGACAACAATAAAAATATACCAGTAACACTTCTAAATTGTTTTCATACAATTATTTTGAAACAACTTTATCTTTATATATACATAATAAGATCTGTATAGTTTTTGTTATCTTCTTAATAAATAGAATAAATAATCCATTAGGATTTCATTTATTTACTTATTTATTTATATTATTGGGGATTGAACACAGGACCTTTGCATTGAGCTGCATCCCCAGTCCTTTATATTTTTTATCCTGAGACAAGTTACTAAATTCTCTAGGCTGGGGCCAAACTTAACAATTCTCTTTGCCTAGATCATACTCATGGGCCATCACATCTAGCAAAAATTTCTTAAATAACATTTTAAAATGTAATTTAAAAATTAAAACAAAAATTTCTTGTATAATACTTGCAATATAGAAAGGTAAATTTATAGATATAACTCAATATGCAAATTTTGTATTTGAACATAACTTGCCCGTTATTTAAATATTCAAAAGCAAGCAAATGTTCTAAAAGAGAGTTTTTCTAAGGCTAAAATAACTGTATGCATCTCAATCCCAGGAACTACATAATGAAAGAACCTCTTAATAGAAATTGCTAGATGTGTTACATATATTTTGTGTTTGAAATATTTTCCTCAAAGTTGCCAGACCATTCATTCCTGTATTGTCTTCGGATTACTCGCGCTGCTAGTAAGAAGTCTGGTATTATTTTTATTTCTTTTGCTTATAACTTTGCTCCCTTTTGAAACCTTTTAGATTTCTTTATATCTGGTAGATATGTCTAGTGAAACCTAAGGAAAGGGAAGGTGACATAACTTCCTTTTTGGGGCATATGTCTGTGGTACATAAAAAATGTATTAATTGTGGGTAGTGGGTACATGTCCGTTACACATCTTAATTCTTTTACATCCCCTTCTGCTGCCTACTCCCCCAAATTGCTCTTTTTTACTACAAATCTGATAGCACTATTTGGTGGTTTGTAATTTATATTTAACAGTAAAAAGTGCATAAAAGAGTCTAGGATAACAAAGAATTGCCAGTGGCACTAAAGTCCAGTATCTCTCTCTAAGATACAGCTTTCTACTGAGCATGTTTGTCATGCTTCTGTAGTGCCAGTCCTATCATTTAAAAAAAAACAACTTAGTTATAAATGTTTAAAATTTTAAAAATTCTGTGTTTAGATTCCCAAAGCAATCTGAAACACGTACAGAAAACATTATTTTTATCTGTGTATTTAAGTCTGTGCATTAGACACAGCTCTGGTCTTCTGTATGTGGGTGAAAAAGGGCACAGTTTGTGAACTAAAACAAGTATTGTGGAAAGGTAGAACAAGTGGCCTGAGAGCTAGAGAGCCTGGACAGTCTGCATGAGCCCTGTTGATGTGAAGTCAACATCTCATGTTCTGATCCTGAAGCCTTTGAGGTGGAATTAAACTCTTCATTGAAGTTCATTTCATCCAATTAATTGGTCTAAAATTATTCATTGAACTTTGCTAAGTCCCAGGCCTGTTTCTGGCCTTAATTGTAGGGTATACCAAATGCATTTGTGTGCTAGTCTAATCTTTACATGATTATGAATTACTCACCTTCATACATCCTTTCACTGATCTACTGTATTTTATTTTTTGCAAAATAAACCTATTTTAATATATATTAACTTTAATTAAACAAGAAATTTCTCATCATCAATGACTTCTAATATTACCCACTCACTGTAGGTCACAGGGCTTCATCCTGTTGCTGGTGTCTGGAAGGAAATGCACCACTGAAGATGTAGCTTGTAGATGATTTGTAGTCACAGTGTGTGAGATTCTCCTAGCACCTTTGCTTACCAGCTCGGGGCTTTCTTATGCATTTCCTGTTACTGGAATCCTTGCTGCTAACTCTGTACTGTATTTCTAGTTGTCACCTGTATTTTATTGTTTAAGTTAAATGCTACCTCTGAGAACCCTCTAATCTGTCCTGCCCCATTACTGGTTTTCTTTTTAAATTAATATGGCATTTTAAATTTTTTTCTGGCATTCAGTTTATTTTTTGTGAATAGTTTTTCTCCCTTATTAGGCTATAATTTCTTTGAAAGCCAAATCTGACTCTTTTCCCTCTGATTTCTCTATGCTATCCACCCTGGTGTTCTTGGAGTAGAGATAATATGGCATTTCTAAAGTTCATCTAAAGCACACACTGATATCCTTATCCTTATCCTTGGGTCCACACCACAGAGAAGAACTGTGTTTTAGTACAGGGTTTGTCCTGGACATGCCTCAGGAAGGATTCCTGAAGGCCCTAAAGAGAGCCAGCATTCCATAGCAGATAACCAAGCCAGCATGAATTTGTGTGAGGGCAGATATTTTAGAATATTAGAAACTCTGTATTTGTCTAGCTTGAGGAGAAAACCCACTGATAAGTAGAACTTAATCTGTATAAGGACAGTTTACATTGATAATATATCTAGTACTTTTCAAAGTGCCAGTAAATGAGCTTATTTTTGTAAGGAGATTATAAGACCTGTGTGGTTTTCTGAAAGTCCAGTGGTTGGTGTTTGTTCTTTGTTATCTGGCTTTTCTTGTTTCATGACAGGCACTAAGCTTCAGTTTAACATTTTTTATTACATATGAATAATAGAGTACCTACATTGGGGTTACATAGATGTAATTTTGTTAAATGTACATCATGGTCCCTTTAAAAATGAAGGATTTATTTTGTCATTCATAAAGTTGTAATACAGTCTGGAGGAACTATTTGTTAAAGATAGCATCTAGTTAACCTCCTTATTTATTTCGTGTAGGAGAAGGTTAGATCCACAATAAATACATGAAGAAATAAGTAGATAGGGGAATTTATCTTGGAAATAAGATCCTGTCATGGTTTTGAAATGTTAAATGCATGAAGACCCGTCAAAGAGATATACGAACATGATATTTTTTCCAGGGTACTTCAAAATATTTCGTTGTATTTGTCATTCTCTAGTACCAGCAGGCAGGGATCAAATGATATAGTAATTTCAAAGTCAGTCTGTGTTAATGGGTGTAAAAATAGTGTCTCTTCACATTCATTATAGAGATAAATAAATTGGCAATTTACTATTAATGAAGTGCTTAGAATATATTATGACATTTCTGAAATGTTTATCAGTTTTATTTTACATTTACGATCTAACTTCATAACTACATATAACAAAAGTAATTCATAATTTTATCCATAGGAATTTATGAAACTCCATATGATTAACTTGTTCAAGCAGTCCATGTAATATCTCCCAAATGGGAAATTCAATTATTTGGAGCTTATGATTCTTTATCTGCCCTATTGAAGCTAAGGAAATTTGTAAAATAATGGTTAAAACCTGTGTATGACTATATATATATATATATATATATATATATATATATATATACACTCTTTCTACAACTTTTTATTGATAATATAATTTAAAACAGATATTATAACCATATATTTTTGATTGCATCAACTGGCTGAAAGTACAGCCTAATTTATGGTAATCAATTTGAGCTGCCATGGTCTCTCTTTTTTTGGCATAGTGCTTATCAGTTTACTAAAATACTTTTTGTTGGGTTTTAATTTGCTGTTAATTATCTTGAATTAATTAGTTACAGAGATTGATTTTACTCAGTAGTATAAGAAATAAAATAAATGCTAATAATGATTTCATGAATGCAAGTGAAAAGGGACATTAAATCAACCGTAGGAAGTGTTGAAGATTTTGTTTATGGTCAGATTACTTTTATTGTTAAGGGTATTAAAAGATCTTAAATTGGAACCTGCAATATTTTCTTATGTAACTACTGATTTGTTAGTTTCAAGGTTGTTTTTTTTATATAGGAATGTTTATAGTTTCTTTTTGTCAGAGACTTTTTAAAGTAAAAACTATAGATAATCTGCTTATATTTTTATCAAAGGAAACTTTATGTACCCCTGTGATAACCTAGAGGGACTACTTGATCAGGAATCACAGTAAAGGCTCCTTTTTCTTCTTGGGAGTGTGGTGCTACGGGGCCGTGGGGTGCCTTTCAGGAGCAGCTCTGTGCCTAGTAGAAAGCAGGGCTTGTCTGGTTGAGTATGGATAGCATTTCATTTAGCCTTTGCTCTGACAGCCCATGCCCTGGATAAGTGGTGTAGGCCTGTACAGGTGAAATCTATTCTCACTTTTGCCTCAGGGGTGACTGGACTGTAACAGAATTTTTCAAACCCGTTGGGCCCAACCGCAAAGCAGAGAATAAATGGCTGAAATGCCAGGCCTCGACAGAAAAATCAATGCCTGGTTATACAGACATGACAGACCAAGCCTGCAGTTCTCCTCACAGAGGCTGCGCACCACCCTTCTGAGTTACCATTCACTATGTCTGGGGCCTTTGACGTTAGTGTGTAAGCCAAATTTACCTTGTTTTCTCTCTCCTTCATGCAGGAAATTTACATGCCATTTGTGTGATAGAAGTTTCACAGAGAAGTGGGCCTTGAACAACCACATGAAACTGCACACAGGAGAAAAGCCTTTTAAGTGTACCTGGCCCACATGCCACTACTCATTCCTTACAGCCTCCGCAATGAAAGACCACTACAGGACGCACACAGGTGTGCCATGTCCCTTTCTTTCCTTGAGTCTGGGCAGAGAGAGACATGGTGGGGCTGTGAGAAGTGTACATTAATTACCGTGATAGTAATCAATGGGAATGATGTCCTATTTGCAGAATTCAAGATTGTGGTAATTATGTTTGAAAAAAGTACAGTATCATTCATTACTTTTCAGTGAAACTCAACGTAGTGTTGAAGGGACATTTTAGTATGTGTGCGTGCACATGTGTGTGCATGTGTCTTAACAATTAGGTTCATATTTGTAAGCTCATGTTTTGGAAGTACATGTGTATGTAAACACATCATTTTAGATGTGAACCTTATCAAAGATGATTTGGGATATTATGTTTTCAAAGGAACTGATCTTATATTTTGTTATGGAAATAACCTATTGCCACAATATTTTTTTACTATTATTTATTCTTAGTTTTATATACCATTTAAGAAATTTCAGGTAAATTAGTCTATCAGGGAGAATGTTGTCAGAACTAAGAGTTTTTGATAATGCATAGTGGGTAGTCTGAATTGATCTACTATAACTTTTTCATAATATACATTAAAAAGCCCAAATTCAAATAAATTTTACACCAAAACATTGAAAGAACTGTGTGGAATTTGAACTAATTGATAGTGACGGCAGTGTTGCAAACACATCTGAGTTGGGCATAGTACTAAGGACACTTAGTTGGGGCCTTCATGAATGTATATCCCATTAATATGCTATTGTCATTGCTATGTTTATGACTTATTTTTCATTGTCTCAGTAGATTGGACCCAAAACTTCCCTAGACGCTTATATCTGAGCACTTTTCTTATATCGTTATACTATATTATTATGAGCTATTTGATATTTTTGTCACCTTTTGCTTTACACCTCTCAGAATATATTTTGTTTCAGAGAAAAAATAATAAATTTTAATCAGCATTCCCAAATGTTCTTCTGATTGCCAAGAATCCTATATTATTCTTAGAAATTATAGGTTAAAAGTTCTTCTGAAGCAGTTTGTGGGAAGCCCAGGCCTCCTTAGCTTCCTTGACAAGGGTGTTGACGATTTAAGGTCTCCAGCCTGCCCTGAGAGATCACTTATATCGAACAGCAGATGAAAAGCCAGTGCAGATGTAATTTATCGTCGGCGTTTCCTTCTAAAGAATAATTGTGGAGACTTGGCTGGATCAATAATATGGATTTTTGTTGTTAGGTCTTGTAGTCTGCACCATAATGAGAGATAGGGGACAGTGGCTGTTTTCTAATAGAAAATAAAGGATTGGTTTCCATGTCTTTCTACATCTGAATGCAAAATGGCACACTTGAAACTAATTCAAGTTGTTATGAAAAGAAGTCTCCCATTATATCTCTGCTATCATATAAATATGGCATGCTAAATGAACCCCTTCTGTAATGAGTGAAAGATTACATTTAGTTTTTTCTTAAATTTTTCTCAAAAAACATTTTTTTGCCCACTGTTTCACCCTATCGCTGCTGTTGTTACACAGACACACAAACATGCACACACACACATGCACACACACAGAGAAAGGCAAGTGAAAATTGCATTTAGAATGAAAAAAAAAGTGAAGCCATCAGGGTAAATATGACATACAATACATTGGAGACTACCATCCTAGATAAAATTGTACACATCAAAAAAATCAAGGTCACTAATGTATCTAGAATCGAATCCCATGGAAAATAAATGATTTTTCTTTGTGTTTTTATATATCTTAAAATAGTTAAGTGAATAAAACTTAATATATGCTATCTATGCTTATATATAATCTTTGTATACACATATAGTATATATATAGCATATGAATGAATATAAATCTCATGATTTTTCTATGGTTAAAATTTTATTTTAGAAGGAAGATGTAGGTCATAAAGATATTCTTGAATTTCAGAAGTGAAAAATACTTTTCTTTAATGAAAAGAAGCAATAAGAGTACTTATTCCTTGTTAGAAATTTTGACAATTGAATGCTACCACACCAACATTCCTAGTACCACACACAATGAAATGTATGTGTATTTGCCCTTGTGTATATGTGTAGTGTGTAAACACACAGTCTTAAACATGCACTCCCTATTCATGTGGATGTGTGGCAATGTATGTTTGTACCATTACAGGTAAAACAATCCAGAGAGTTATGGTAGTGAATAAATTGTAAAGAATGATTTTGCCTCAGCGTAGAATGGTATGTTAATATTAACAAGCAAATTGTCTTTTGAGAATTAAAGAAACTACTTCAGTATTATTTAATTGATAATACAGCTAGTTAGAAAGATTTATATTTCAAATTGATTCAATAATTAAATGATTATAATTAAACTTTTATTCTTCACAGCCTATCTGCTCTATTCAGTTTATACTGAAATAATGATACAAAGGAGTAAACTTAATCCCAAAATAGGAGAGTGAAATTATAAAAGTATTTAAATTCATTTCTACTTTTGAGTGATAATGAACATTTTAACATGCCTTTGGGAGATAAGATTAAATATACTTTAGTTAAAGGTCTCCTTATTTTGAAGTGTTCATTTAATTTAGAAAAGTCATTAAATGCTTAGGAGAAGGGAATATTTTTTGATTATCAAACTTATTTTACTTTCATATCTTTGCTATATATATATACATATATATATGTATATATATATATATATGTTTTGTTTTTTTTTGGTTTTTTTTGTTTTTTTTTTTGGTACTGGGGATTGAACTTGGGTCCTTGTGCCTGTGCAGCAGGTGGCGAAACCACTGAGCTAAATCCCCGGCCGTGTTTGCTATATATTTTAACCTTAAAAAGGCAGTTATAGTTTCCAGAAGTGCCATGGGCTAAATAATTTTCATGAAATACCAGAACACCAGAACAGATGAGACTCAGTTGGGCAAAATCCTGGAAAGACTTGTTACATTAAATGTCTAAAGAGTAAAGTGGCTAAAAATAAATACATGTATGATTAATTTTTTTCTCAAAATGTATTTTACAGTTTCACTGAATCTCTACAAGGTTAACATTTTTATTCTGTTTGCCCTTTGTGAATCTTATGGGATAATCTGACTAGCTGGCCAGCACATACTCTCTAAATATGCTACAATAAAAAGATACATTACGTTAATAAACTGTAAGGCAAGATATTAGCTTGTATAAAAATGCTAAAAAATGAACATTTGCGCATTTCTACAAACACTTCATCTGCTGAATTAATCTGTTGCAGAGGTTTCCATTCCAGAATTATTGTTAAAGATGGATAAGGGGATTTTTTATAGAATTTCCAATCCTTTGGCTTCTTTTGTTTTTTCCTTTCTTTCTTTCTTTTTTTTTTTGGCAGTGGAAGTTTGAGAAACATAAGCAATATTGATTTGCTATTGGTACTGAGTAATACAGATTTTCCTATTACTTGGGGTCTTTAGTATGTTCAGGGAAACCACTTAATTCATAATAGTAAGTTGAAGTGATTAAGGAAGAACCTGATAGAATCAGGTAAAACCAATTCAATATTCTTAAGTTGTTAGAATATTCAGTGTTTTATTTAAGCAGTATTGTGTATACTGTATATTAACTATTCCAAGCAATCTTTACTCAGCTCAGAAAGGCCAGATGTATGGGAATTGTAAAAAATCAGGATATGCATAAAAACTGTTCAAGTGCATAAAGCAGCCCCATCTGGAAGACATCTACCAGAAATGAAGTTGTACAAAACCATTCCATTGATAATAAAGCTAATTTTTATGGGTCTGACAAGTATGTAATTATGTTCAGTGGTGCTTTTCAGATTTTATCACAGTCAATAAACCGCAGTGGTAATTTCATTCCCATTTGACATATTTACATGGAAACATTTGATTGGAGGAATTAGTAACCCTGAAAGCCTTGATAGATACGTTTTAATGATCTGTGACCTCCACAGTCCCTCATCTGTTTATTGTTGCAACAGGCGAGAAGTCGTTTCTGTGTGACCTCTGCGGCTTTGCTGGCGGAACACGGCATGCCCTCACCAAGCACCGCCGGCAGCACACAGGTCAGTATAGAGTCTGCCCCAGCCCTTCTCTCCAGAGAAAGAATAAGGTGTCACACCTCCCTGCCACCACTCTTGGCCTTATCAGTTACATTTCTCTTTAATATTTGTATAAAATATTTGTACTTGAGGGCCCACAGAAAATTCTATTAAAATAATACAAGATTTTAAATTGTCTACTTTAATATACATAAAAAAGTAGACATATTGTGTATTTCAGAGATCGGGTATCCCCAGTAAATTCTTGTTAAGTAGGAGGAAAACAATAGTTTGGCTTTCAAAACTCTAGTGCACAACTCTGTTTTCTCTATCAACAAGACTCTGTCTTAGCCTCCTGGGTGGGAACTGGGAAACCTGTGTCTATAGTCATCGTCTCCTCCCACCTTGCGCCTCCTCATCCATCTGCATGTGTATCTGCCTTCTTGCCTAGCCTCCTATCTGACTGTCCAAGTGTAACTAGATGTGATTTGAATTCAATACTGTTTTATTTATTCTACTTAGAATGGATGCAACTTGAGAACATAATGGTAAGTGAAGTAAGTCAGACACACAAGCTTAAATATCACATGGTTTTTCTTATATGAGAAACTGTATATGTGGAGAGAGAGAGAGCAAAATAAAAAAGAAAAGAAGGGAAAAGAATACTATGAGAAAGGGAAAAGCAGAAACAAAGTCTTTGTAAATAGGGAGGGTTTGAAGGGAGGACAGGAGAGTGGGGGAAAAAATAAGAACCAAGATATATCATGTACAGGTATAAATCCCCAATGATGAATGTCATCATATTGTATATCTAAAATATACTAATAAACTTAATTTTAAAAAGATAGGTAAATATAAAATAGGGAGAAGTGCAAATAATTCCCCAAAGTAGCTACTCCATTTTATCAAAAATATTTTAGCATATATCCTAATTTATTTCATTTATACTACTAGTTTCTTAGTTCAATGAAGAGAAAGTCTTGTGCTTTTATTTGTTTCTTTTTTGTAAGAGAGATTCTTTTGTCTGTGACTTGTATTCTGAGTAAAATTTTGGCCATTAAGATTATGATGCATAGTGTCTTAAATATTGTTATTTTCTACTTTTTTTGGTATGAAATTTGTCTTTTTTTGTAACAGTAAGAAGAGTGCTTTTAAAATATTTTTACTAATATCTACTTATATTACATTGAAATTAAGAATGAATAACAACAGTGAAGGAACATAAGAGATACTTAAGAACACTGAAGAGAACCCCTCCCCCCATGACTTGCATTCCTGGTGACTCAACAAAATAAAATAGACTTCTTGTTTAGAAATGTTTAAGAATGAAAAGTTTTAAATATTTATCAAGTTAGAAATATGCGTAGAAGGAGTGGGCTCATTAGGGTTTTTATTCATAATGTTTCCAGTTTACTGGTACTCAAAGTGTTGTGATTCAAATGTCACAGTAGATTTCCTGGTCCCATCTGGTGTAGCCCCAGGGGTCTGCAGACTCCTCTCTCTGCCACCTCTGCCAGTGGATAGTGCCCCTCTTTGCCCTGCTATGGAGATAAAAATACTGCGATCGCAGGCATTCCTGCTGATGGATCGATCAGGAAGCTTGCATTGAGCCTGCACAACTTTATATTTTATGTCAGGTCCAGAGGCTCCTTATTACTTTCCTATTAACTTTATACTATATAGGACAATGTCTCACAGACAGAGGTATCTATCTTTTTGGCATTTATCTGCCTCTGTGGCACAAATCAAACACAATTTTTTAATACCAAAGTCAGTTCTTTAGACTGTTGACTTTAACAAAACAGCTCAGTTCAACTCAGTCTAGGCACTTAGCTTTTATGCTGGATTTAAAATGTTTAAGCAACATAAAACTTTTTTCTTCCAAGGCCAGACTTGAATGGTGCATTTGAAATCTATATTTCTTTGATGTTTCCCTCTCTGACATGGTTTACCTTTTTACCACAGAGTGCCCACGCAAATTACAATCAGCTAGGAAGGGGATAGGTATCTGAAGTATTCCAAATGGCATAAATAATTCCCTACTGCAATACAGATTTTCTGGGGGCCTGACACAAAACATCTCCCATTCTGAGATTTACTTTTATCACCTGTCAGAGACCCTTGATTCAAGGGCACAGAAGCCTATCTGCACATGTAGTTGAAGAGTCCTGGCCAGCTTAATAACCTGTAACCCACCCTAAGGAACATGAAGTGTGATTTCCATGAGATGTGGTCAGCCAGTCTGACAGATGGTTGACACACAAAAGGACACTGCACTATGGCTACAAGCTATTCTGGTGTCTCTGCTTTAACTTTCACTTTTCTATTGGTGATACCTAAGGTACTAAGTATCCTTAATGGTTATTTTGCCTGAGATTATTGCTTGTAAAGGAAAGTATGAAAACCTAAACTGATATGCAATGTTGTATCATGTAAAGGAAATATAGGCAGAATGAAAAAACTTCTTGTTTTGCTTTTTTGAATAGAATATATACAAGTAGCCCTGTGGACTTACAGATAATATTGTTATTAAGTTAATATCTCACTCTGGCTTTGCAATGACAGAGGATTCAGAAATACTGTTCCCAATCAGTTCTCCATCAAAACCCTTTCTTAGCAGCTGCATACATTTTTCATCGAGTACTTAATTTCAAACAGTTGAATATTTAACAAAATAAAATTCTTATGTCAAATCTATGAGATTTTCTTTTAATCTTTACAGTCTAGAAATTAGATTTACATGTTAACTAGAAACTGAGACTAAAAAACAAATTCCTTATTAGTTTCTATAGCATATATTCCTGAAAAAATTACCCAAAAGTGATTTAAAAAAATTTACTAAGTTTATTACAGCAAAAGTGTAGAACATGTAGCAAAATAAATGAGTTACAAATTAACAGTTATGCACAGATAAACTTTTGTTTTTTTAAATTGATACAGTGCTCTTAACACTGTCAAGAACTTGTATGTGAGTAGGCCTTCTTTAGCATACTATTTTGTGTAGTTCAATTTTTTGTTGAATTATATTTTCCTTGTCAACCTATATATAATTTAGAATTTCACAGTATTACACAGTATAATCTATTGTGTGGTCAAGACAGATATTAAATTACAATTTGTAATTTACTCTGACATAATACTGCCTTAATGTGGACTATGAATTATTAGATTTACAAAGAATATAAATGGTATTATTCTTTAAAAGTATTGTTTTTCAATTTAAATTGGATCACATAAAAATGCCATGAAATCTTAAATGAAATAAGCTACATTTAAAACATTTTTTAAAGAGCATGCACTGAAATGCCAAACCAAGAAAATTAAGTTTCAAGATCTTAGTTCTTTATACCACTGACTTAGATAATGGAGTCCATAATGGCACCCTTTTACTTCCTTCAGATACCTGCCAAATCATGAAGAGTGGATAGCTTAGTGATTTATCAAGGATATTACAATAAACTAGGTAGCAGTAAGGTATGATATTAAAAAATTTTATAAACAATCTCAATGGAATATGGATAATTGAGAATATATTTGTGAATTTGCATAATGAGTAAGATCTTATAAATTGCTTGACCGTTTAGATTTGGTATATTAAAAGGGCATGATTTATACTATGTAAATTAAGATCCCATTATTTAGTTACCATAAGACAGAATTTTATTTACATAAAGATGAGCAGATAGATCAGTGGAACAGAATGGAGTCCAGAAATAGACCTGTACATGTATTTGTCAATTATCTTTAGACGAAAATCATACTCAAACATAAATTTAACAAAGGATATACAAAACCTCAAACACTGCTGAGAGAAATTAAACACCTAAATAAAGCAGTATACCATGTTCATGGATAAGAGGCCTTGATATTGTTAAGATTTCATTTTACTCTGTATTGTTCACTACAAATCCCATGTGTCATTTGTTTGTTTGTTTGTTTGTTTTAAGAAATTGACTATCTCAGCCAGGAGTGGTGAAAAACACCTGTAATTCTAGCACTGTGGAAGGCTGAGGCAAAAGGATTCTAAGTTCAAGCCCAGCCTGGGCAACTTAGTGACTTAACCAGACTTGTCTTAAAAAGGAAAATAAAGGGCTAAAGATATAGCTCAGTGTTAACACCCTGGGTTCAACCAACCTCAGTACTCAGAAGAAACAAAAATCTGATTTTAAAATTCTTATGAAAAATAGAAATGCAAAGATTTGAAATTGTCAAACAAGATTAAGAAAGAATAACAGAGTTGGACTTACTCTACCTTATCACAAGACTTAATATAAAACTAAAAGCCCCGAGAAGAGAAAGGAAACCCATATCACAGACTTGGAGAAAGTATTTGCAAATCACAAATATTATAAAGAATTTGCATCTAGAACAGAAAAAGAACTTTCAAACACAATTCTGAGAAAACAACCAATTTTACAAAGATCTGAGCACATGCTTCTCCAGAGAATATAAAAATATAACCAGTAAGTGCATGAAAAGATCCTCAGTATTCATAGAGAGATGCAGATTTACAGCATCAACACCAAGGGTTTGGAGCAACTGGAACTCTCATAAACAGGTGTTGGGAATATAAAATGGTCACACTTTGGACAGTTTTACAGTTCTTACAAAGTGAAATGTATACATAACATATTACCCAACCATCCTACACCTGAGTATTCAGGACGAAAGGAAATACATGTCAATGCAATTACTTAAATATAAACCTTGATAGCCAATGAGTAAAAACATTCAAGTGTCCTTCAATGAATATGTGAATAAGCAAATTGTGCTACATTCGTGTAATGAATACTACTCAACCACAAATGTAAATGAAGTGTTTATGTCCATGTCAACATAGATGACTCACAAAATAATTATGCTGAAGGAAAGGCAGAAAAAAAGAGAGTACATCCTGTGTGTTTCCAGATGCATAAATTTCTAGAAAATGCTACTTAATATATAGTGACAGAAAACAGATGTGTGGTAACAGAAGTGAGATGAGTGGGGAGAGGAGTAGGGTACAGAAATCCTTTGGGAATAATAGTGGTGTTTGTTCACTCTTTTAATTGTGATGGTAATTGCATCAGTAATAACCTTATTAATGTCTACTATAAATATGTGAAGTTTTTATGTATCTATTATACCTCATGAAGCTGTTCAAATACTGTATACATTCTATGGTCAGTTACTCAAATTAATAAAATAATCAATGTTGATTTTTTTTTTTTCTGGTGATACTGGGAATTAAACTCCCAGGTCCTTTGCACTGAGTGACAACTGCAGCCTAGTTTTTTATTCTGTTTTGAGACAGTGTCTCACTAAATCACCGGGTTGCCTAAGTTAGGGTTGGTACTTGTGATCCTTCTACCTCAGCCTCCTAGAGGGCTGGGAGTACAGACCTGTGCCACCAGGTGCAGTTTTTTTTCTTGATTTCTTTTTGATGCTGGTGTGTACTAAAATTGCTATTCGATGAACTCAGTGACCACAATCAGTTCTTATAATGAATATAACATTTTCAGTTATGCTTTTGTGTGACTGTTGATGTTTCCATGACACAGAATACTCTTCAATCATATTTCAAGAGATTGAGCTATTTTCTCTCAACCTTACACAATATGAGTATCATATTGTCCCTCAAATTAAATCAAAGTCTTCCATCATCATGAGAGCGAGTTTTTGTGTGTCCATCAGTACAGTGAATTGTCTACAACAGTTTAAGTTGCTTGACCAGAGGTTTAGAAACTGACAGCAAGGAGTTACTTAAGCATATCTGGCATGATCACTTGATTGTGGTTTTGCAGGTGGGATTTATCTTAAGGACAACTGACTAAAAGACAAAAATCCTCTTTTGTTTGTTTTTAGGCTTACTATTTTTTTTATTCATTGAGTTTCTTGGTACAATTTAGATGTACATTATGACTACGTTAATCATAGAGAATTTGTACCTGTACATGATGTATCTTGGTTCTTATTTTTTTTCCATCCCTCTTCCCTCCCTTCTACCCCTCCACTCCTCCCTATTTACAGAAACTTTGTTTCCATTATTTCCTTCTTTACTCATTTTTTCTTTCCCTTCTATTCTTTCTCCCATCCCCCTCCCTAGTTTCCCTTCCCCTTTGAACATTTTCTTCCTATTTCACAATATCTGTTATACATTTCAGTCCTCATTTACACTTTCTCACACCAGAGAAACAATTTGATATTCACACATGTGTTCAATTTATTTCACTTAAGAGTACGGTCTCAAGGTGCATCTATTTAGCTATAAATGACTCTAGTTTTTCTTTATGGCTGACTAGTACTTCATTTCATAAAAACACACACATCTTCTTTATCCAATCACCAGGTGATAGCCATTTGGGCTGTTTCCAAGATTTAGCTATTACAAACTGTGCTGCTATAAACATGGGTGTACATATATCACTGTGGTATGATGCCTTTAATTCTTTTCGGAAGATAAGAAGGGGGATAGCTGGGTCAAATGGAACCTCTAGTTTTAGTTTTTTGAGGAATCTGCACACTGATTTCCACAGTGGTTGCCTCAGTCTATACTCCCACCAACAGTGGAGAAGGGTTCCTTTTTCCTCACAGCCCTGCCAGCCTTTGTGATTAGTTAATTTCTTGATAGCAGCCATTCTTTCTGGAGTATCCTTTTTAATCCAATTTTTTTAACATGGCATTGCATTTACTCCCCTACCCTTCCTTCTCCCCTCCCTTCTCCTTCACTAGGAATAAATCAAATAGAAATATTTCCCAGGAAGATCTATTAAATGATACCTTGTGTCATATTCATTAACTGGACAAGTTTTTGCTGTGTGCTAGCTGCTTATCTTTTTTCTGGTTCTGAGCTCTTGGTTAGGGCCACTTGTGTGTTCCTTCTTTTATTGCTGAGAGACTGTATATAGTTATCAGTGTTTCATTAGATAAGAGCTACTGGTCACTGAACACTGCTACATGTGCAGTTTCTATCTTGACAGTACACAAAATCAGTCCATACATACATAAATACATACATACATACACCTCGGTTCACAAACTTGATTCGTTTCATGATTCTGGTTGCAAACTAAGTTGGAGGAAAACCAAATCAAATTCAATGGTTAGATTCTATGTCAACCTATGGGGGAAAATTTGATTGAGTTTTCATCCAGTTTGGTTTGTGACCAGAATTGTGGAGAGAGTTGAGCACTCTATATATGAAATTTATCAGGAAAAATATGTTTAGAAGAATAAAAGGAGTGACTGAAAAATAGTGAATGTTTAGATACATTACCATTAATCTTCCTCGAATACTTCCATTCCCTTCAAACACACTTATCCCATTATTCTTGACACTCTGAAGCAAGTTCTGAAAGTCCCCTTTTGTGATAAAAATATCATAAATGCAGCTGCTGATTACAAAGAAAGGCAGGCTTGTAAAAATACTATGGTGTGTCCTCATCCACCTTATTCACTGTATCTGGCACCATGCAACTTCTGGTTCTTCCCTAATGTCAAAATGACCATGAAAAGTAACTGTTTTAAATCAATTTATGATGATGAGACAACCATGACATTGCAACTAAAGTTACAAAAAAACTTTCAGAACTGCTTCAGAAAATGCCAAGAACAATAGGATAAGTGTGTTTGAAGAGAAGGAAAGTATTTTGAGGGAGATTAATGGTAATGTCTTTTACTGTAATAGATTTTTTAAAAATTTCAACACTGTAGGGCCAGGGATTTAGCTCAGTGGTTCTGCTGCCTGCCTCTCAAGCGCTGGGTCCCAAGTTCGATCCCCTACACCAAAAAAAAAATTTCAACACTGTATTTTTTAATCACACCTTGTATTAATATATATTAATTGTTTGGGAAGAACAGGGATATGAGGCTTTCTGCACTCTTATCACTGTTTAATACAAATATAGTGTGAGTTATACATGTACTTTTATGTCTCCTGGTAGCTATATATTGTTTTATTTATTACGTTTATTGGTACATTTTAGGTATACAGTATGATGACATTCATTATTGGGAATTTGTACCTTTACATGATATATCTTGGTTCTTATTTTTTTCCCCATTCCCCTGCCCTTCCTTCAACCCCTCCACTCCTCCCTATTTACAAAGACTTTGTTTCCATTTTTTCCTTTTCTCATATTTATTCCTTTCACTTCTTTCCTTTCCTTTCCCCTCCATCTCCCACTTTCCTTTCCCCTTTGGACCTTTTCTTCCTATTTTACATTATCTATTATACATCTTGATCCTTATTTACACTTTCAGTTTTTCACATCCTGGTAGCTATATTTAAAAGAAAAACGTTGAGTTAAAATCATTTTATAGGTCAATTTAATGAAATATATCTAAATTATTCTACATGAAATCAACATAACATTACTAGCAATATATTATTTTGAACTAAAATTTTGAAATTGGTATATATTTTACACTTATACACATCTCAATTCAGAGGGCAGATTTTCTATTTAGATTTGATAAAATTTGTACTTCAAAAAGTAGATTCACATTCCTAAACTGTTCTATTCATGTTTAAACTTTTTTCAACAGCAGAATCAAATATCAGTTTTTTAAATTTAAATTTACATTAATTAAAATTAAACAATGATGTTTCTAGTGTGCCCCAGCCAATCTAGCTATGGAATTAGAAACTGTTAAGACTTGGTGAGTCTTTGCATGTGAGTGAGGGAGAAGTAGGTAAGTGAGAGAAAGGGATCCACTGAACCAAGTACTTTGTGAGACATACCCCCGTGTCCTTCTCTCACCCCTGTATCTACACAAGGTTATGATGTTTTAAAGGGATATTAAATATCATTTCAAAATTTTCTTTGAGGCTTCTGTACTTTTTTTTAACTTACTGAACTGTAGTTTCTTTTACTTTTTTGTTTTAGGTTTTTTTTTTTTTTGGCTCTAACTTGGGACCTTGAGCTTGCAAGGCATGCAGCGGAACCACTGAGCTAAATCCCCAGTGCAGTTTCTTTTACTTTTAAAGATTGATTATATTTTCTCCATATTTAATTTTAAGAATTTAATAAGTTTTATAGCCTATATTCAACATATATCACAGCCTTATGCTTTTCCATGGTTCTGTCATCACTGAGATTTATGTAATGACATAATATAGTTTTTGTTAAATCATTCTACATAGGTGCTCAGCCATACCAGTTATTTAGATTCCTGTTTATGTAAGATACACTTTAACACATACCATGTACTATGCTTATATTTTAATAGAAAAGCAAAAAAATCAATAACATCTTCTAACTTTCCGAATATAAGAATAAATATTCAAATATCCTAAAGATGTAGAATCCATTGAATGCTATTCTAAACATTTTATGGAAATAAGATTTTTTAAATTGTTGAAACAGGCTTAGCCCTTCATGTGCAGTTGTTGTTCTTCATATACAACATTTCTTGTTGTGTTTCAGGAGAAAAACCTTTCAAATGTGATGAGTGTAACTTTGCCTCCACAACCCAGTCCCATTTGACTCGACATAAGCGTGTGCACACCGGAGAGAAGCCCTACAGATGCCCCTGGTGTGACTACAGGTAATGAAGCCAGATGGACCACCACACTAGATGAATCATTTATAAAAGTGTAGTTTTTCTAGTCAACATGAGTCAGCATACTGGCATATTTGACTGGGACTTTACTTTCATAGCTAATTTTAGTGACTTCTTATAAATAGACTTTTTCAGAGAAACTTTAGGTTCACAATAAAATTGTGAGGATAATATGGAGATTTCTCAGGCACCCTTTCCCCTACACATGAACACCTCCTTCATTATCAATGTACCGCAGCAAAAAGATCCATTTACTATAACTGACGAACCTATATTGATATAGCATTACTAACCAAAGTCCATAGTTTACCCATAGAATTCACTCTAGGTGTTGTATATTTGTTGGGATAAGTTTCTAATGATAGGTATCGATGACGATAGTATCAGTATTTTAGTGACTGTTCATAATATAATTCTTTTCCATTTTTATCATCTTAACAGTGCTACACCTAAATGTCTAGTGAATTTATTGCTCAGAGTAAGAAACTATTGCATTATTCAGCACATCTGTAGAATGTGAATGAAACACTCATTGAGATAATGAAGATGATGTAAGAAATGTTTCCTGTCTTTAAGGACATTACAGTATAATAAATTACTAAATTACTTTCACAAATAATTGTAATACAGATTGGAATGGGTGAATCAAGAGGCCGGAGGAGAATATAGACAAAGACTGTGATGAGTTTCTCATAGGAGGGAGAGCATTTCAGTTATGGTATAAAAGATGATAAAATTTCAAGGACACATGGTATGTTCTGAGATGGGGAGATGACATGTAATTACAGAGTTTTAGTTCTGAAAACATCTTGAAGGTTATGGATGTTCAGTCCCCTCATTGAGGGCTGATCTCACTGAGATTGCAGAGGTACTCAGCCTCAGTTGCAGCAGCAAAACTTTGGTGCAGACAGGTGTGAGCTACAATCAGGCAGTGCTCAATCATCTGGCCTAACCATAGGACAAGGTATGTATAGGGTCATTGTGGAAGGTAAGATGGGGAATGGAACTTGACATCCAGGTCTAGCTGCCTCTGGACCTAAAGGCAAACTTGGACCCCACTTAGTAGTCTGGGACACCAGGGAGTTTATAGGCAGCTTAATGACATCTGTCCTCTGAAGCCTGCCTCCAAGAGGGAAAGCCTACTTTATATTTGAGCTGAAGACCTCTGCTGTGGCTGTCATATACAATGACATGGAAAGATTCAGTCTCTTTAAGTTTACTCCATTTCTATCGAATATTAGAATGTGCACATTAAATATGAAACTGTCGTTAAAAAGTAGAGTTTTGTATTACTGTGTATGTAGCCTGGGCATTCAGCAAGTTTATTGCCATAATCTCTATTATCAGCCACATTATTGCATTAAGTTTTATGTGAAAGGTCATCAAATAGTACAGAGATATTACAGATATTTTTCACTCATTAATTATTTATTCATTCAATGTTTTATGAGTTCTATCTTCATGTTACACAAAATTGGTATTTTTTGGAAAATTGGGAAAATGGTGATCCAGTTAGATGTGCTAAGGTGCTGTTAATAGAAATTCTAAAATGCTTATAGTTTGAATTCTGTGAAAAGTAAACATTATTGAAAGCTCTTTTTCTTTATTATAAGATCATGCTATAGTTGCCTTCCATCTAAAACACAGAAAAGCAATTAAAAATTTTCCTTTAATTATTATGCATAGCTACTAGAATTATATGCTTTTCATCTGTACTTCATGCAAAAAGTTTTTGTTGTTGTCTTGGGGGGAATATTTGGTTTCTTTTCCGTATAATTTTATTTCTCATATTTAACACATTGTCACTATTTTTCCATGTCAGGACAGTCTCCTATAGAGCTATTGTTTTCAAACTTACATTTTTAAAAAGTGGCAGAATTATTGTTTCAAAGACGGTTATATACAAAACTCCATATTTATAAAATGAATAGAATTATTATTTACCAGGTATGAGTAGATTTCATAGTATTGGCTTATAATATTAACAGTATAATAAATCTTTTATCGAGCAGAAATGTGTAAAATGGGAAGTTTTTGGTGACAGTTGCTACTGAATTAACCTAAACATCCAGTTCCTGTCTTCCTTTGGGCTAAGGACACAGTGTGAGGGAATGGGTAAGAGTGTAGATCTGGGCTTAGCACTCGACTGCGTGACCTCAGTCAAACTCTTTAACCTCTTGGGCTGCTATGTCTTAATTTGTAAAATGTGGCTTATTAGTAGACTAGCCTTGCGGGATCCTATACAAATCAGGTCAGACACACATTGATGTTACCTAGCCAGGGCTTGGCATGTGAAGTTCGTGGTAAACATTGGCACTTGTTTTCACTGTCCTCTCGGGTGAGTATTTTAGCATGGCTACAGGTCTTACTTTGCCTTTCAATCATAGGATACTGTTCAGTGAGTTACTGCTGTTTCAGTGCCCTGAAGGTCTTCATTGTGTTTAAATTTTGTTTATAATTCATACCAAAATGGATTTTTAAACAGTACTTGGCAGTAGTAAAATAGTGTATTAAATATAAAATCTACTCTAGGTAATTCCTGAAATTCTTTACCTTTTTAGTTTTAGTTTGAAAACCACTCTTCTGTAATATAACTGTAATACCTGCGGTCCCCCAAGTTACACTGATTCACAGTAAACATTGTATCAAATTTTTAGACACATGTACCATTTTCAGCTATTTACTCTGAAAATGATTCTTTATATATGTCGATTTTTAAAGAATAAATCCCTGGTTTTTGATAGTAGTTCTACAAAGTTTATGTTTGATTTTTTTCTATGATCTATGCTATGCCTTGGTAGGCTTGATATTTGTATTCATAAACATATTTCCTTGGCTTGAAAGAGCATTGTATGTTTTTGTAAGATTGAGGTCACAGTACTAGTCCCTAATCCAGATTGTCTCCTAAAATAGAAGCATTTGTGTGCAGTAGTGCTTTTGAGCCAGGTGGACCCCATCCATGTTGCACCTCTGTAGTCACTGTGTTAAAAAGGAGATTTTATCCAAATATCGGTCACTATCCTGTGAATTAATACTTAGGACACTAAAATGCACTGATCACCACCAAGGCTTCTTTTGAATTGCTTCAGATTTTTGATAAATTCATTTCTATCTTTATATAAAGCTTTTGAATAAGTTATTATTGCTGAAAGTAACTAGTTTGAACTGTTTTTATTTATCCAAAAGTTTAATCATTTTGTGTACATGTGGTTAGGCTTGCTTTTACCATTGAACAAAAGGCAAGTTAACCTTAACAAGGAACTTGAAAATATGAGAATTCTTCTGGTGTTATAGGCTATGAATGAAATGTGTAAATTAGAACAGATAGCATTGTTTTCTTGTTTATGAGAAAAAGATTTTAAGATGGGCATGTAGAAGTAAAAAAAGATATAGCTATATTTATCTACTGATATCTTTCCCTAATATTTTATTATTCAAAATAATTAATGTTTTTCCACGTAGGCTTTTATTTAATATAGGAATATAAAAACTATTCTCGTAGACTATTTCTGTCTGTATCACTATTAACACTTACTTGTAGGAAAGCTATCATCAGAAACTGAAGGATTATTTATTTAAATTTTATTTGAAAATATATTTCTCACTTTATAAATTGAACATTAGTACAGAAATACTAGCAATTATAATTATTCATGGAAAATGTGAATATAGAGTTGTTTAAAAAAGAATTTTATACTTGGTCTTTTTGTATCTGGGCCTAATTTCAAGTTTGTCTTAATTTAGGCAATGACATCTCATTCTATTTAGATATAAACATGTACCTCTTTCCTTGCTTTTACTGTCTAAAATATCTGAAAGTATAATCTATTACAAGTCAGTGTATTCTATCATTACTCCATGACTCTTTCACCATTAATTATTATGCATTATAATTTCAAAGCATAAATTTAGATTCATAATACACTGCTCTACCATATTTCTTATGTAGCAAATTCTTTAGATTTCTTTTTGTTAAAATGGAAATTATCTTAACTTTTTATATTTTATTTCCTTTTGTCGTGTATTATCTCCTCTATATTGGTAAGATAATAAAATAGAACAGTCTTTCATATGTTTTAGTAAGTAATCTTTCTATTGTATAAAATTGATATTTCCCCATAGAATTTTTTAATATCAAACAGCTTTCTATTTCATTCATCCCATTAGTTTCTATATGAGAGTAAATGAGTTTCCCCAAAATGGCCACAGTTGGACTTTTTTAATGTGAAACTTCTCATTGAATTCTTTTTGTTCTTTAGAATTTCTGAGAGAGTCATAGTGTGTATTAAACAATAAACCACTAAGAAACCATGAGAAATAACAGAAAATATTACCTGTGGTATTGAAAGTATTGAAGACAATCCTGTAAGTGACTTTAAATGGCATTAAATTATAGAAAATTGAATTGTTAAGCCCTGTGACTTTCACCTTTCTTGTGTCCCTATTATTGAACTTGAGATAGCCTTAGTGTTCCTTGAGACTAAATTTTCCTGAAGTTTGTAAATGTCCCAATAGTTCTAACTTTACATAGACTATCTTTTAGGAAATACTTTTACTTTTCACTGTTTTTCTTTTTTATTTACTGCCTAAATCATAAAATACTGTATCTAATGGAGTTGAGAGATAGTCTACTCTAATTCTCAGCTCATATTAAAGATCTACCCCATTGTTTTGCTAAATTCTTGTGAAATCTACTCCTAATTTTATCCTTTAATGTCTGATTTAGCCCTTAGCCAGTGTTTTCCATAGAAGTCGTTAATATTAGTTTTTGATCTCAAGCAGGTTTTACTTTCTTTTTTATCTGAAGGGAAAGGTAAGGATAGTTGAAGTAACATCTTAATCCAGGTAATAATATATCAGTTAGAAATGTATTTATGATCTTTCTCCCAAAAGTTTGTTTCAGTTACTTAAACAGATATTTCTACAAAGTATCTCAAGTATTAAAAAAGTATTTTCAGGTCATAGATAGTATGCAAAAATTAAAAAAATATTTTCAGGTCATAGATACTATGCAAAAAAATTTTCTGTATCATTGATAGTAATAGTTCTCTTTTCACACTTGGAGCTTTCTACTGCATTTTTCTCGGTCATTCTAAATGAAGATTTGTCAGCATTGTTGATTTTTTTCAAAGAGCCAACTTTTGTTTTTCGTGATTTTTTTTCTATTGTGGTGATTTTGTTTCTTCATTTGTTTTTAGGACTAGCAATTTTATTTTTCCCACTATATGTTTTTGTTAGTGCATATTAAGTTAATAAAATATTGGGTTTAATTATGGCATTTTCATACATGCATCTATAGGATGTGTTTTTATACAATTTTATTATATAAGCATGTTGTGTTTATTACACATAATTAAATAGTAAAGACGTTCTTAGATATTGTGGCATTAAGAATTCAGTATACAATGGGATTCATTGTCCTTATCTTTCGTTTGTTTCAGCAACATCCTGAGTTAGGGTGACAAACTCCATAGGGGATAATTTTCTCCTTTTGGATAATCTCTTTAGAGATTTCCAGTTTTCCTTTGGCTTCCTGTGCAGATACATAGATTATACCAAGAGAAACAATAGATACAACAAACTTGTATTTGCCCTGGAGTAATGACAGTAAAAAAAAAATAGATCTTTACAGCAGCACATCTTATATACCTAGGGAAAGAAATGAAAGTATACATACTAAAATGAACAGTGCACTATTTCTTTTAGGTGATTATAAATTTCTCAAATTACTACATAAATGTAATCAAAATGGAAATCTCTAGTATTAATATTAGCCATTTGGTTATTGCCACATGCCTAGTTAGATCAGAACAAACTTTAGGCTACAAACATTTTTGTCATTTAAAGTACCAGTCAGTACTGTTTCATTCTTTCATTCATCACAAATATCTGTCTCTTTATAATTTACTCTATTATAACTGCTAATCTGCTTATTGGAATTAAAAGAAGAAATAAGTGGAGTAGGTCAAAAGATTTTCTGAAAGCCTAAAAATCCAGTTACTTTCCAAACTTACCACATTAACAGGATGACAGTGATTCTAACTCTTCCTTCAAATTGTAGTGAATTTCTTCTAGAAAACAGCTGTGTCCATAACAGTATGTAGACAGTACTTGCCAGTGGGCAGATTATCTCTCTCTGCTTGCTACCTTCACACAGTTCAACTAGCCACAGGCAGATGTCAGTATCGTGGCTGGTTTCTGAAATTGTGTTTGGTCATTGCCAAGCATAAATATATTTTTCTTAGCATTTGTCAAGAAGATGCTTTATGGAGTTGTACTATCTTTCAAATGGAGTAGATGTTTCTGATAAGTGTAGGTGGGAATTTTCTTTTTTTGAGGAGTTCCCTAACAAAATGAAACCAGTGTCCTCAGAATTGTATCATCCTTTCTGATTTTCTCTAATTAAGTGTGAAAGTTATACTATATGTAAATCAACTCTCTTTTTCCCTACTAAATCTATCTTTTGCAGGAGAAATTGTGTTCTTCTTGAATAAAATATTTCCTACTTTTCTCTTAACTATTTCATTAGTGCATTTTATCTTGGTAGTTTGTATTTTTATTTGATTTTATACTATTATATTTTTGTCTAATGTTACTTCCATACAGCTTATGTTATTTGTACTTTGCTTTTCTGTACTACAACACAAAAGCACATGTACTGTAAAAACTTTGTTTCTGCTGGGTTCCATGGTGCACTCCTGTAATCCCAGCTACTTGAGAGGCCAAGGCAGGAGCACCACAAGATGAAGGCCATTCTGTCAGCTTATCAAGACCTTTCGAAAAATTGGGGGGAAGAAAGAAAAGTGGATCCTGTGGTCCTGGATTTGAGTCCCCGTGCTGTAAAAACAAATTAGCAAACAAATCTTTGGTGTGTGCTGATGTATCAGGCTTTTAGTTAATTCTAATAATTGTATCTTTAAAAGTTTTTAACTAAAAAATCATGTGGATTTGTAAACAAATAGATTCCATAGCATTAATAAATTACACATTGGTCTGATGCCTTTGAAATGAAGAGAATCTGAGATACCACTTTTTGTTTATCAGTACAAGTAAGTTTTTGTTTGTTGTGGTAGCTGATGGGCCTTGAGATCACAGATTAATTAGAAGAGCCACTCTGAACACAAAGTGACCATACATTCCCTCTGCTATCTCTTAAAGTAGAATCTAGATAAACATGTTTATTTAACCTGCTGTTGTTGAATCTCAAATCCAGTCATTATAAAAGGACCAAAACTATCTTTGGGGATGGTCTTTCTACAAGGAATTACTGTGGACAGTCCCTTGGGTGGTAGTTAGATAAATCTGTATATATTGTGGTAGGAAGAAGGGCCTTGGAGATGAAGAAAATAGAAAATATTTTTTGGGCAATAGTCTCTTGCATAATAAGTTATTCCTCAGACATTAGAGCTATTATCACACAACAAAACACTTTGCTATGTAACTATCTATATCCGCTGGCAGTTACAAGCTCATACAGTGTAGCTTATTAGGCAAACTGTAATCACCAGGAGGGTCCAATAGCAGTTGGTAGCATATTGTGTACATCACCACAGTGGTGGTTGAGTTCATCCTTACATGTGGATCTGAGAAAAGAGAATATAACAAAGCAAAATAACTTTGGAGTGTATGAAAGTTTGATCAACTTTCATGAATTTAATCAGAATCCTAGAATACTAGTTCAGTTTTTCTACATATTCTGAAATATTGTCTCTTTGGGGCATGTACAAAACTCATGGGAAAAAAGACAAGGGAAAAAAAGGAAGGAAGATTGACTTGGAACATTTAGAGAATGGTGATGTTTTTATGAGGCAGAGAAAGTCAACATAGCTTTATGTACAGCATATCTTCTGATACATTAATATTTGCTATCTTCTGTGTAATAGTATATATTTTGTATATTTTGACTTCTCTTTGAGAATTCCTGTAAAGACAATATGTCTTATGAATTTTACATCTTTATCTTCTTAGTTAATGAAATGTAGCATGAATTCTTTGCTGCCTTTTTCTACTTGTGTTTTCTTACTAAATTCATAAGAAGTTTTAGAAGAAGAACTTCTGAGCATGTTTTTATAAAACTTACTGTAGAGCTATAATTCAAATAAACTAGTCTGTTATTCAATAACATAATATGGTAACGTGATACTCTTCCTTATAGGGAATTTTAAAATTTAATTCTTCTTCTAATTCTTTAAATTTTAATTCCTTATTCTTAACTCCTTTGGCTTGTCTCTTACTAAACAGCCCTAATTCCATGCTTTGTTTTTGTATCAGCTTCTGACATTGTTTGAAGATCTCTCACTGTATATAGGTTTTGAGTATATATTGATTAACTTTACTTGGTCCTTTCCTTAATGTTTTGTTTCTTCATCTTAAATTACAACTCCTAACCTATATATGAAATGTCATGAAGCAAATAAGACTTTTCACAGTGAGAGAAAATTGGGTTGAAAAGTGGTTGACATTTAAATTTGAGAATTTGTTTTGATCCAGAACTTTAACTTTAGTTAAAAGTAAAATTCTGCATCTCTATCCACTCTTAATACCTTCCTTTTTTATTTTCAAATGTAATTTTATTTTAGTACTAATTTGTCAATGTATGTCATATATTTAATAAACCCTAATTTGTCTATTACTTCTTTCTGTATATTACTTTTTCATTTATTTTTATTTTCATTGATAATGCATTTGCATTACATAATGATTACATTTCTCATAGGGAGTTGGTACATGACTATAACTCATCTTAATTCATTTTTTCATCACTTCCACTTTCTCTCCCAACCTTGTCTTCCACCTCTTGGTCCTCTTCCCTTTTGCAAAAAATCTATCTCCCTATTTCCTGTTATCTTTTATTTTGCTGTTTATATTTTGGGTTTCTCATACAAGGGAACCTATGTGATATTTAAGCTTATATGTCTGATTTATTTCACTAACATTTGCTCAAGGTACATCCATCTTCCTATAGATAACTCAAGATTATCCTTCTTTATGACAGAGTAGTATTTCGTTGTGTATAAATGCCATATTTTCTTTATCCTTTTAGCTGTTGATGGACATATAGGCTGTTTCCAAAATTTGGCTATTTAGAGTTATGCTGTTATAAGTATGGCTATGCATGTATCACTGTAATATGATATCTTTAACTCTTTCTAGAAGATACCTAGAAGACGAATAGCTGGGCAAAATAAAATTTCTAGTTTTAGTGTTTTGAGAATCTCTATACTGATTTCCATAGTGATTGTACTAGTTTACATTCCCATCAACAGTGTAGAAGGGCTCTTTTTTCCCCACAGCCTCACCAGCATTTGTTATTATTTGATTTCTTGTTTATAGTCATTCTTTTCTGAAGTAAGGTGAAATCTCAGTCTTGTTTTAATTTGCATTTCTCTATTGGCCAAAGATGTTGAACATTTTTTCATGTATTTATTTGTACATCTTCTGAGAAGTATTTGTTCATTTCAGTTGCCCATTTTTAATTGAGTTTTATATTTAGGGCTTAATACCTTCTTTTCATTTAAAATTATCTTCTTCCTGCAGCAGGCTTGGATTGTGGGACATATTAGATTATGTGATTTAAAAGTAGCAAGAAGTATCTGTGGTCTTAATACTGTGCATGCTGGAAAGTTTGGATTTGATTCCGAAGGTGGTGGGGGCCCAGTGAAGAATGTGGTGCAGGAAAATCATATATTCATACCTGCTTTACCAAATCACTGGTATGGAATAAAGATGAGTCAGAGAGAAACACAATAAGAGATCAGAGACAAGGAAGTAGAAGAGAGACTATTATTAGACAAGAGGAAGGGAAGAAGGAAGAGGATTATAAGATCACCATAATAGGGGCATTATACACATTATACACAAAATACATGACGCACATTGAAAAGGCCTAATGTGAAACTAGGTTGAAGCTGCGGTAAAGGAGTGATGGGGGAATGATTACAGTATGTTATCTGCATGTACAAATCTACCTAAATGAAACCCAGTAATCTGTATAAACAATATGCGCTAACTAATAATGTGGAAGTAAATAAATAAATAATAGTGTCATAAAATAAGGCAGATTCAGATTGCCTGGGAGGTAGAATGAAGGAACATGATAAGCAAAGGAATGGAATGGGAGGGTGACAGATCTTGCAATCCGTAGCTGTGTTATTCAGGGCTCCTGGGTGACAGAGGGCACCATTCACTGAGGCACTCACACCAGAGGGGGTTGTCATTTATTAAAAATGATGATGAATGTGGTCATTTGTGTTGCAGTTAAGGTACCAGGGAATACTCAAATGGAAACAATGGCAGTGGGTGTATAGGTCAGTACTAATCTGTGTGGATCATGAAGGCAACAACCCAACTGAAATTTCTCTTCAAAGTGTGGAAAACAAAACCAGTAGAGGGACAAATAGTATCTGACAGGTTGAGAAATAGGCTCACAGAAGTGGAAGAGGCCTCAAGAAAAGAGAAGGGTCCTTCAGCAAGCAGAGAGTGCTAGCCTTGCCAACTGGGGAGTGACATAGGAACATGGAGCTCAGTGCCCGAATCTAGGGAGCTTTCGAGGAAGACCAGAACAGAAAGGTCAGAGGTCAAAAGTACGGAAATGGTGAGCATCCGTGTTTCCTGGGCATTACAGAAAACACAGGAACAAGGGGCAGGAGCAGTGAGGGCATCTGGAAGGGCAGGTATTTGGCCCATACTTCTGTACTTGATTTCATTTGTTTGTTAACTTTTATGCTAGTTTTTTGGTGGTTGCTATAACAATGTTTCTACATTCTGGGTTATTGCACAGCACCAAATTTGACCTTGTTGTGTTCAAAGTTATGAGTTAAGAGATTAAAGGTGCTCTATTAATATTATTTTACCCACCTCAGTCCCACCACATACACACTCAAACATTGGGCTGTCATTTGCCTCATATAAAGAATTTCTACAAAAGATACTGTCCTGTTATTCATTAGTTTAATAATTTGCTTGCTGCTAGCTACCAATTGAGTGTGATCATTCAATGAACACTTATGTTAAATATAATTTTAAAATGTGGCATTTTTTCTGCGACTTGTTCTAAACAATTTTTTGCTAATGTCTGAAGCTTTTTCTAAGAGCAATAAATCCAACAGGACACTCTAATGACATCATAAGCCAATTGAAGAACACCCAATCATTTATTGTGATGACACCTGACTCCTGCATACATTTATAGCCTGTTTAGTTTGCTTTTACCTACTTTCAATTTGTTTGACTTTCTCCAAGTAATTATGAAATTGTGTAACACCCATCATGAATTTAATTATCTTTTCTATGTGTTTTTGTACTAAAACTTCTGTTGAAGACTGTTTTAGGTAGATACCTAGTTTCTTCAGATTGCCCTGTTTCTAAAAATACATAACTTGAGTGGAGTGTGTCCTATTCAAGAAATGTAATAATAAGGATCATGTAGGTACTAGAGTGAGTGCGTGTATAATATGAAAAGAAAAAGGAAATATATCACTCCTTAGGGTGAGGTAGGGTACATGATTTGTTTTCATGACTTAGGGTGTATTATAACTGCTGAGTGTTGGTGCCAGTTGTATTAAACCACTAAAAAGTGGAAATAAGTCATAGATATTGTCCCTTAGGCTGACGTATGCTATTTTTACATTCACTTGCATTTTTTATGGGTTGCCTTTGAGTCTATGAGAATTTTGCTGCTTTGTTTTATTATAAATTATGATTACCACAAGATTGTTATGGCTGTGTCTCAATTTTTGGTTTAGCTTGTTGTTCACCTTTAAAAATAAAAAGTCTATTTCCCTTTGCAAATTGATATAATTCTGTTTTATATATCTCTGCACAAATTTTTGGCACCATTTCTTTAAGTACAAAACCAGGTGATAAAATAATCACTGCAGTACTCCTAAAGTAGCTTAGTCTAGTGTTGGCAACAGTGTTTTAAAAATGGTTGAAGAAATGAACCTCCTTTTCCGAGGCAAACACAGCTTTGTTAAGAAGAGAGTCAGAATCAGAAAGGAATGGTTGTAATGAGCAAGTGTGTCATTTGGAATGTATCCTCTCAGACTCAAGGAACCATGTCCTTGTGCCTGAGAAATATATAGACAAATCAGCATATAAATAAATATATATATATGTGTGTGTGTGTGTTTAATTACATGTTCCTTCGAATTAATGATTTTTGTATGGTCTTTGAAAAATGATACTATGAATGTAATGATTATACAGTCCAAATCTTCTTGAGTTATGTGTATGTACTTGATTTTAACTAAATATGCACACACATATTTTATTATTTCCCTTGCATCTCTTTTTCACAATCTTTTAAAACACTGTATTTCTGATGTAAAGAGACTCAAAACAAGGTTTCAATTTTATTTTTTCTTTAGTTTAAAAGTGGAATATATGTTTTCTTTAGCTGTAAAAGCACAATCAAGGCAACATGATAAGCGAGTCAGTGTTGTAAAAGTAAAACTAATTTTGCCTTCACTCACATGAGCTATAGAAGGAGGAAGCTTTATTGTCCCTGGGAAGGTGATAAGGCAGAGTAATTGTATATTATACTGTCCTGGAACATCTGCCTGAAGACTGTTGGAGCAATTCATCTATCACGGACGATGCAGCGTGTTTTGTCTTTCGGCTTTAACCCGTCCCCACTGCTGGCCCTGCGCAGAGGTTTTGATAGGGACTGCGCCTGGGCCGGGGCTCACATTAATCAGTCCCCTTGTTCAACACTCCAGCTGACATAATTACAACCTGTGCACAGCAGTTATTCAAGTCGAGTCCTTGTCACTCGTGGTGCGAAACTACACAGCTCAGATCCCGGAGGAGATTGCCTTATCACACAGAACAAGGGCTCACAGGAGTCGAAGAGAATAGAAATGGGAAAATGTCTTCCGGGAGTACTATATATTCCTTTAAAATAAGACATTTGAGAGACTTACAAGGGACAAAGGGAGGCATTGTGTGCAGAGGCTGAAATGAACCAGTTATTATTTTTAAATGGATTATACAGAGCATTTTGGTAAAAATGGATGTAGATTATTAGATAAATTCAGTGGACCTCATCATAGTGACTCTTGTATTACTTTTTTTCTTCAAATGTGATCATCTAACTTTAGAATTATAAAAGGTTTACATACTCCTTGGTAGGACTTAATAAAATTATTAAAGTATGCATTTTAAGTTTAGTATTTGGCAAGTATAATTTAGAGAGCTTTGTAGAGTTAAAACTAATTGGCAGATTCAAAAGCCTTTTCAAAGATAAGTAAGTTCACAGTTTTCTGAGGGTATGTAGTAAAAATATCTGAGAGAGGAGCCAGCAAATATACTTTCTATCTCACTTGTGTCATCTCCCTGATTTAATCCTGCACTGGATGGATTACAGCCAGTTCCTCCAATATCCCAGGTGTGAAGAATGGGATCCCCTCTCAGCCACTTAAGTAGTGTTTAAATTTTTATGGTAGCCTTCGCCCCATATGCCTGTAGCCTATGCGAGTCTATGAGTATGAGACTTGTGGAATCAGGGCTGTCAGACTCCCACTAAATTATGCTTCTGTGCATGAATGCCAAAAGTTCCTGTTGTTTTATGTCCACCCTTTTTCTTTTACTCTTGGACTTCTTTAGATTTTACTTTACCAAGTAAAACCAAGTTGTGGCCTGGACTATCAAAATACTGTAAAACAACATACTCGGGTTCAGTAAAAATTTTATTTATATACCTTAAATTTGAGAAGCTTTAAACTGGAAAAGCTACAGTAAATTGTCATTCATACACACAAATGCACCCATGCACGCACACATACATATTTAAATTTCTTGAGTTGGAAAGTAACATTTTTCCTAGGTGATTCATTTCAGTTCAAAGTTATAAATGTATTATTTTATGTAGCGCATATCTGCTTATGAATATATTTTTATATATACCATTTTGTCCCATCTAACCTTTCTTTAAAATACAATTTGAGTGATTGCTTGAATTTTTGAAGATGATTAGGCTGCCTTTTCGTATATTATTTTAATAATGATTTTTTTTTGCAAGACTTTACATTTATCTGTACTTTGGGGGTTTACATTTTCTATTTTGCCTAAGCCTAGCTAGTTAACAGAAATAGAAAGAATAAAACCTATTTTATAAGGAAATAAATGTGCAGACTTCAAGAGTTAGGAGTCTTTATTTATTGCAAAGACTGGAAAGATTTCTACTGGCCATTGTTACAATCCAGGCAGAAGATTAGTAGAAGAAAGAAAGAAAATCTGCAGGAATAATTCAGCATTCTGATCTTAACAGATTCCAAGCTTCATATATTGGTGTTAGTTCAATCTTGGAAAGTATATTTGTAGTTAAGTCGGAAGTACTCTGTGTGGTATATTACTCTTTTCCTCCTTCAGACTGACAAAGATCAGAGTATTGAATACTCCGAATTCCTGAGTAAAGAAATAGATGTAATTATGCTTCACTGATATATGGCAAACTTCTTTGACCTGGGAAGTGCTTTTGCCAAACCCCTAGAAGCATCATGCTGAAAGATAGGCATCCACTGCTGTCTGCTGCACATTTTTAACCTAAGAGACTTTGGGAGGGTATTTTCTCATCTGCCCACATTGTAAAACATTTAATTGCTTAAATTAAATTTCCCTTTATACTATGAGAGTATAGCTTGCTGACTTGATATCAGATGAAAGTCTAGGTTACTCTTGCCCCATAGAGGTGCTTTTTGTTCTCCTTCATGCTGAAAATATATTGAAATATTAAGAAGCAAAGCCATTAATGGAATATATATTTTTCTTTTTGGGACTAACAAGAATTGGGGAACTTGTGCTTGCCCATAGCCCCTTTCTCCTCCACATGACCTGATCCCCTGTTTAAATCATCATGAGTGAGGCTGTTCCTTAAATGTTAAGTTCTAAAGAAGTTATTTGAGTTTCTAATGGAGTAGTATTTCAGTGTCACTTTCTATCAGTCCCTTCTTGTGATTTCCATTGTTCCTCAAAAGTGGAAGATAGAAAGGTTATTAGAATTAAAGTAGGTTTTTCCTCTTAGGGTTGTAGATGGCGTGAGCAGAGATTTGAATAGAGTAGTTATTTAAGTGGAAGTAAATGTGGAAAACACAAGTGCTGAACAAAAAGATGGGAACAGAGGGAGCCAAGAGTTAACAGTTTACAAAAACATATATAAGATAAACTTATCAAAGGCAGTGGCCTATTTATAGGTGAGGGTGACCTTAGTTAATATCATTTGGAACTAGTGGAAATTAGTACAGTATTTTATGTAATGTGGAAGGCAAGATATGGAGTACCTCTGGAGTTGTAAGCCATTGGTGAAGGGAAGGTGCAATATATAATGTTATTATATCATTATATATTTATTTTAATTACATTCCCATGTACAGAACTTACCATTTTTTACATAATTTTTACTGTTTTATACATAATTTGCTATCCTAGAGACCTGTGTTCACTGCCACAATTCCATTCCCAGCCTTCCCTGATGGCCTTCTGAGGTCTCACTTGTCACTCATCTGTTACAGCAAGCAAAGGGTGCCTGAGGGCCAGGGGCAGAGGAAGCAGCAAGTATCTTTGCCTTCAGCAGGGAGATAAGAAAAGGAGTGACAGATGAGGAAGTGGGCTCCATTCTGGGCTCCACACCACACTACTCCACTTTCCCCTATTTTAATATAGTATCCTTCTGGTTTTCAGCCTTGTTACCATGTTTAAATCTTTTACTTGTTTATCGAATTGACTCCTCTTTGATATGAATATCATTGTGCTTGAGCTTTTCTACCCGTGTCCCAGTGTAAGTTGGCCATGGAATTTCTTCCATGATCTGTAACATTCCCCTTCTTTATAGTTAAGTATTGTGCAGTACAATTGTTTTTAAAGATATATGTTTTGATCCTATTGCTTCACATGTATAACACTTACTCTCATGAATAATCTTTACAATCTAAAAATATATGAAGTAAAACATTGAAGTTTCCTGGGACTTGGAAACCTTTCTTCATAATTACCTACCATTAATAGTTAGATTTCACTTTCAAAGCCATTTAATGCTTTGCATATCTGTATGTGTGTATTTTTGAAAAGCTGAAAGGACTCATATATGCATTTTTCTGGGACCTTTTAAAATTTAGTAGTATGTCTTAGAAGTCTTTCCATGTTAGTACATAAGGTTTACCTTATACTGTTCAATAGTTTTTATGCAAGTAAGGGTAGATGATCACCTACCAGGCCTTCTTCAGGAGCTTGTACTGGGAGAAATTCATAGAGACCAGTACAGTAGCCATTGTTCCTCTCTTCTGCCTATCTCTATGACTGCTGAACTCTGGACCAAAACACAGGGATCTTGGCAGCACCACACAGTGGACATTGTCCCTTGTTCTGTGGGACTTTCAAGCTACACAACTGGGGAAAGATCCAGCCCCTCTCTGGGATATTCAGAGCTATGACAGAACAATCCTATGACTTGGCCTTCCAGATCTCTTGCTGTGCTCTGATACCATTACCAGTGGTATTCATTTTACCTTTCTGATATTTTATTTTATTTATTTATTTTTACTTTTATTTCCATTTATTTTATTCCTAATTTATTCCTGTGCCATAAGTTTTTGTTTCTTCAGTTTCTACTGAGATATCTTTTTCTTTTGTGCAACTTCCTCCTCTGGTTTAGGAACAATTTGTTCCTTTTCAGGAAGGATCATCTCAGTATGGCAGGGGGAGCTCATGTATGGGTTAATCTGGCCATGAGCTCTAAGTACGGCGGCACATTTTGGGTGCTTTGTTCACCTGGATATGTTCAATGACTAGAGAATCGACATCTAAACCCTTAAGCTCAGCATTACTCTCTGCATTTTTAAGCATGTACAGCAAAAATACAGCACTCTTTTTGGGCCACCGGCCCTGTGTCCAGCCCCACTGTTTGGCCTGGGCACACCTACCAACTCCACCATTGTAACGCCTGAATGGCACACATTGTTTCTTTAATGTGACATCCTTCAGATACTTGGTGGCCTTTCAGATATGCATACCCTTGATGGCCTGGGCAGTTTCACGGGTGTTCTTAAAGTGAAAGATTTGAGCCTCTTGATTTGCATGATTTTGTGGGGTTTTCTGGGTCAAGAGAGTATCGAACCATTTTCACAGATCACCTCTGGCCGCTTACAGGAAGAGGTTTCTGGTATTTTAATATTACTGGTCTTCTTTAATTTTATCCATTTTTACGTTAGCTTTTAATTTGCATTTCTTGGATTCTAGAGACATTGATCACCATCAATCACCATATAATGGCTATATCAACATTTGTGGATCTCCATTTATGAATTATATTGCTTGTTTAAACTCTTGATTTTTATCCTTTTAAAATTATCAGTGCTCATTTTGCAATCTTTACTAGGTGCAGGGTCCCAAGCCAAAGCAGTTTGCCGCCCCTCCCTGCGCCGGGGTTGGGGTGTGGGGGTCGCAGCAGTGAGTGCGTGGTGAGGCCGCAATGGAGGGTGCTCATGCCATCCACCAGGTAATAAATGAAGGAGATTCAAGCCTTGCCACTGAGTTACAGGAAGAGCTGGAGGAAAATCTTAGGCCAGCTGTGGATGAGAATAATACAGTGTCAGCTAAAAAACAGGGACCACATTTACACAGCTGGAGTGGAGACTGGAGCTTTTGGGCTGTTACAGACAGAGTGGATTAAGAAGCAAAATCCAGCCCAGAACCTAGAAGGAAGCTCCCCACCTCCATCCCAGGCTCCTAGGGCAGAGAAGCTCAGCCGGTCCCAGCACCTGGAAGGAAGCTCCCCCGCTGCCATCCCAAGCTCCTAGGGCAGAGAAGGTGAGCCGCATGGGCGCCAGAAGCATCCCCTCCCGTGGAAATGAGAAGACATGTAAACAAGTCTCAAAAACAGACTTCTAGATCACCTACAGCAACCCCAAAGGGAAACGAGATGGAACAATCTGATACTCAACCACCTGGACTCTCTGAACTGGCAACAAAAGAGGATCTAGGAAAAATGAAATCAGAAATAATTACCCAGATAACAGCAAAGATTTTGCTCATGGTTCAAGACATGATTAATAAATCTAGAGAGGACATAGATAAAAAAATAGAGGATCTGAGGACATGATGGAATCCCAACATAGGAAACAAATGGAATCCATAAAACAGATACAAACAGATTTCCAAGAGATTAAAAACTCCATCGAAAGTCTGCGCAGCAGAATGAACCAATGTGAGGATAGAATTTCACATATAGAAGAAAAGATTGCAATTAGTGACCAGGAAAAGAAAAATGGCTTTAAAATTGTAAGGGAACATGAGAAATCAATCCAGCAGCTGCTAGACGATGCAAAGAAGAATAACATGAGACTGATTGGAGTCAATGAAGAAACAGGAGAGAGTGCAGATGACATAAACCTGTTCACAGAAGTGATGGCAGAAAACTTCCCAAGCAGAGCAAAAGAACTTCACATACAGATAACTGAGGCATATAGGACTCCAGCTAGGCTTAATCAAAAAAAATCTACACATAGGCATATAATAGTTAGGATTCCAGAAATCCAACGGAAGAATAAAATTCTACAAGCAGTGAGAGAAAAGAAACAAATTACATACAAAGGAAAGCCCATCAGAATCACAGCAGACTTCTCAGTGCAAACCCTGAAGGCAAGAAGAGCTCGGAGTGATGTATTTCAAGCCCTAAAGGAAAACAGCCTCCAACCCAGATTGATGTACCCTGCAAAACTATCTTTCAGAATGGATGGAGGAATAAGATACTTTGATGATAAAGAGCACCTCAGGAACTTCGTGAATACCAAACTGGCACTCCAAAAAATTTTAGACAATACCCTAGGAAAAGACAGTGAGGATCACAACCCCAGGAAACCCAGCAGAATGAATCCACTGGGCGTGACAAATTAAAAGCAAAGGGGGAGAATCCAACAAAAAGAAAAAGTCATGACAAGGCTTTTAAAACTTATAACTTCATCTCCCTAATGAGTGTATAATTCAATCTTATTATTGTACTGATTAGTATTTTTCTGATTCTAGAGTTGCACACCATTCCTTGTGCTATACTGGCTATTTATCATTGTCCTTATGTCTACTTTTTAATTGGGTTGTCTATTAATGAGCTCTAAGAATTCTTTATATATTCTGCTCATAGGTTATATGTATTGTAAATATGGTCTGTTTAAGGACTACTTTTCATTTTAATGATGTCATTTAAAGTTCTAAATTTTGATGGAATCTCATTTATCAATTTTTTTCTTTTATACATCGTATCTTTTGTATCCTAGGTAGTTCTTGCCTACCCTGAATTCATAAATATTTTCCCCTATAATTTCTTCTTAAAATTTTATACTTTTAGGCTTTCATATTTAGGTTCATAGATCCCTTCATGTTATTTTCATGTATGGAAAAAAAGGGTTGAGGTTAATGTTTTATACACGGATACCAGGTGTTCTAGTGCTGTTTGCTGAAAACACTGTCTCTTCCTCGCCTCTTGAATTGAGTTTATGTTCTATAAAATGCTAATGTTAAATAATCTTTCAAAACTCAGTGGACCATATATGTGTGGTTCTATTTCTAGATTCTCTGTTTCATTCCAATGACCTATGTGTCTTTCCTTACACCAACACTGCCTTGATTACTGTAGCTTTAGAAGAAGTCTTAAAATTAGGTACTAAACATCTTCCAACACTGTTTTTGTTTGTAACTTTTCTAGGTCCTTTGTACTCCTACATAACTTTTAAATTTCAATATCCAATTCTTCATTTATAGCAAGTATACACAGACCTGAATTTTTATATATACCTTGTGTTTTCTGATCCTGCTAAATTCAATTGCAAGTTCTAGGGGCTCCTAGAGATTTCTTAGTATTTTCTCTGTAGATGATCATTTCATCTACATATAAAGATTTTGCTTCTGCTGTGCCAATCCTATCCTAGTTGTGTCATTTTATTGCCAGACTATTTTGGTGGGGACTAGGTTTCAAAGTTTAATGGACAGATAAAGAGGAAGCATGTCTGCCCTTGTTCCCCACCTTAAGGAGAAAGCATTGTATCTTCTCCATTTATATAAGGCATTCTCGCTGGAAGTATGGAGTACATGTCTTTAATCTGTTGAGAAGGTTCTGTTCTACTTCTAGTCTCCTGATAGCTTTTACCATGAACAGCTGTAGAATTTAGTCCAATACTTTTTCTCCAACTAGTGACAGGATCACGTGGCTTTTTCCTTTCTTCTGTTAAAATGATGACTTTTGGGAGTGGATCTTCCAATACTGAACCAACACTGCCATCCCTATAACAAAACCACTTTCTGTTACATCCTGCCAGATCTGACTTCCAATAGTTTGTTTTGTTAAACAAATTTCTATCTATGTTCATACTTTTTTCTTCTATTATCTTTATCTAGTTTTAGGATTAGCACAATGTTGAGTTCCTAAAATGAGGGGAGAAGTGTTCCTTCTTTTTTCTGCTTTAATTGTTTGATATAATTTATCAGTTAAAATGTTTATGAGCCTGCTGTTGTCATATAGGTAGGTTTTCAAGCTAGGAACATACTTTCTTAGTAGGTGCTATTCAAATTTTATATTTCTTCCAGAGTTAGTTTCATTAATTTGTCTTCCAAGGTACTTCTTAGAAGTTGTCAAATTTATTTCAAAAAAGATTTTTGAAATATGCTTTCTATATCCTTTTAAATTCTGTAAAATCTGTGGTAGTGTCTCCTAGATCTTAATATTGTAATTTAAAAAATGTATAGCTGATATTGTGTAACAGGAAGAAAAGGTCTAAAAGAGCAGGGGAATTGGGAGGGGTAGGGGAAGGGAAAAAAGGGAAAGGAAAAAATATGAGAAGAGGAAAAAAATGGAAACAAGGTCTTTGCAAATAGGGAAGGGAGGGCAAGGGAAGGGGAAAAAAATAAGAACCAAGATACTCATGTAGAGGTACAAGATCCCAATGATGAATGCAACTGTATTTTATACCTAAAATGTACCAATAAACTTATTGGGGAAAAAAAAAAAGAAAAAAAACCTTTACTAATCCTTTTTGGTATGTGTTGCATATTTCTATTTCTTTGTTCCTTCAACTAGACCTAGGATACATTATGCTGTATAACAGTTTTAACTCCATAAGGTGTTTTTTATGTATTTTGAATTTTGTTTAGGAAAACTAATCAAGATTATAAAATATTTTCTGCTATTTTTATAATTTGATTTTTATTTGTTGAAAAGTAGCATTTATTTTTGTATGATATAGGACAATAGGAATCTAAATTTGTTTCTCTCATATAGTACACTAGCAGTTGACTAGTGTATACATGACTATTATATAATCCATCATTTTCTCATTCATCTGAAATGGTATCTTTATCCCTTAGACATAAGAATCTTTATGCTGTCTATCCTGTTGTACTGATATACTTGGTTGAATACTCCAAATGACACATACATATTTGCCAAACATTGTCAGTAACATTTTCCTTTTTAGACGGAGGAATCCGAAGTTGATTTTTCTTGTAGATTTTAAGCAAGTTTAAACTTTAGTAGCGCCAATGTTTAGTAATCTAAAATTGTATTCTGTCCTTATGAGTACTGAATAGGAACATGGGTGGTAAAAGTGTGTATTTCCTGGACTGCCTTACATTGTGAAACAAGCCTTGATTACATATTGGAGCACATTCTCCCAACCTGAAGTGATGGGGAGTTTCATACTCCTCTCTGTCCTGAAAATTGCCTAGTCATTCTTAGGCTCATTTGCCTAGGAAATTTATAACTATATAATGCTGGTTAAAAAATAGGATGCCTTTTTCAGTTTAATTTACATAATGATTTTCTTTGGATTATTCATAATTCATTTTGGATTACTGTTACAAAGGTGCAATAGAAACTTCATTTTTTGAGTTTTTATATATAAAAAAAGACTGTATAGTTTGATGTACTTGCTTCAACACCTTAGTTTAACAAGAGAGTAATTCTTTTCATGTGTATGAGATCAAAAGTTCTGAATAGTCAGGAAAGAAGTTGTGCATTTTGCCTAATTAACTTTGGAGAGATGATGTACTACACTTGATCTTAGCCAAAAGTCCAAGAAGCAATGATGATGTACTACATGTACTCATATACACATTTTAACTGTTAGGGGAATCTATTTTTATTCAAATGAGTTGAAATTGCTTTTCAGTATACAGTAAGAAAATTGTTGATAATGATCCACCTATTTGAACTGTTTTGCATTAATAGAAAGAGTTGTAGTAGAAACAAACAAACAGTGCTTACTGCGTTACCTGAACATGTTTGGTATCATTTACTTTAATCCTCAGGGTAGCCTTATAAGGTATATATTGTCATAAAGCAACAACAGCAACAACAAATTGTCCTGGGGTCAGAAAGTTTGGAAACAACATGCTCAAGGAAAGTAATTGTTCTTCTCTACAACCTCTCATAATTTTTATTTATATTTACATGGTGGATTTTTGGGAGGAAAATACAATATGCAGTGTAACCCTACTTTTCTGTACATGGCTCTCCCCACTTTGATATTTATAGTTTTTCTTAACTTTTTTTGGCATCTTCAGAAATCGAACTATTTGGCTAAGAATTTTTTAAGCCTCTGTGCAGATACCATAGTCTTTTCACTGAGTTTTGTTAGACTTAGGATTTTTTTACTTAGAGAATCTTGCAGTATTTGTGTCATCAAATCTATATTTGACTTTTATGATTTCAGCCTTTATAATATTTAAACATAACGTACATAAAATACATATTACAGTAATATATAATATATAATATGTGTCCTAATAAAAAGCAGAGTTCTTCTCCCTAAAATATTTCAGAAAGAATATATCCTATATACTAATGTCCACTGTTGTTATTAAAAACAACTTCTGAAAGTAGAGTATTTGGTTATTGTATGGAGTTCATACTCTTGGAAGACAAATGGGAAAGACAGCTGTCATTGTGTGATGTGATTGGATATATGTGGCTGCAGATACAATTTCTAATGCCAATACAATTTTCAGATTCAGAATATACTTAATATCAAACTGAAGGAAGAGCTGATGATAACATGCTCTAGAAAACTCTTAGAAATCCTGACATTGACTTAATGATAGACCCTCATGCATATTTATAAATATGTTACAACAGCAATATTTCCAAAATAATATATATTTAAAACAACAGTTGATTTTAAATATATATACAGATTTATGCATGCAAATGAACAAAAACAAATATACTATATAGATGTTTACTTCCTCATATCTCATAGACACCAATCAACTCTCCACTCCCCCCATTTTTGAATACTTTAACATAATTTAGTTTAATTTAATATTCATAGTCATATTTAAGGTTATAGTCTACTTAGGTTTATATGACATTTAAATCTTTTTTAGTTATTTTTATAATTATAAATTTTATAATTTTTTAGTTATTTAAACCTTTTTTAGTTATTTTTATAATTTTTGAGCAGTTACATCATATCTGTCTGAAGTTTATTTTAAAACCTTGTCAATTTATCAGAGAAAAATTTAATATACTACTGTAATTCCATGCACCCTCTAAACCATATTTAACCCCTAACTTAATTGCCACTTTATTTCTCAATTCTACCTCTCAATTCAAAAGTATGTTGCTACCCTTAAAAAGTTTTTCTTGTCTTTACTTATATGCCTAGTGCTTTTTTGCCTTGAATTTTAATTATGAGTAATACACAAATATCTTCTCCTTTAACAAAATTTACCCCTGCAGATGTTCCTAATGCCCCTTTGAATCACTGACCCCATCTCCAATCCTGTTGGCAGAGTCGCTGTTAACTAATTTGATTCTCAACCTTTCTTTGTCCATGCACCCGTGTAAATTTATAATGTGTGCATGTGTAAATACTTTCACATGCATTTGTAGAAGATTACTATGGTTTTCTATTTATGAATGTGTTCGTATATGTGATGTGGTCAAAAATACAGTGAATGTTTAAATTTTTAAAATTTATTACAGTAAAAGACACATTGCCATTAATTTCTTTCAAGCTACTCCCATCACAACTACTCCACCTCATTTCTGTCCATTTTCTCAAGCAGTTCTGAAAGGCCTCTTTCATAGTTGCACTGCTATAGCTGCCTCAGTATCCTGATTCATTTTAAAACATTTACCTTTCACAGTCATTTTGACTTTGGAGAAGAGCCATAAGTTGCACAATACCAGATCCAGTGAATAATGTGGATGAGGACACACCATAATGCTTTTCTGAACCTCCCTTTCCCTTATATAGCACTTGGCAGCAGCATTCACCATTTTTTTTGTCTCACCTCATAAAGACAAAAGACCACTTGTAGAACTGCTTCACAGAGTGGCAAGAATGATAGAATAATTGGGGGGGGGTGAATGACAATGTGTTTTTTACCATAATAAATTTTTAAAAATTTAAAGTCACTGTATATTTTGATCACCCTTGTACATGAATATATTCAATTTATTTTAGTACATACTGATTTGCTTCTTGCTTTTCTCATTTAATTTGTTGTTTTCTCTGCCAGTGTTTGATAGATGTGTGTGTGCTTAAGGGTAAATATATGCGTAAAATTATTTTTACAGCTGTATAGTATTTGATAATGTGGCCTACTCTGTATTGATGGTCAGTCAGCAAGGTTGTTAACACCTTACATCGTGATATTTGATAATGATACCCACCTACCCTGTATACCAGTTTTGCCGTTACTTCCTCAGAGTTCCCAAAATAATCTGTTAAAACTTTAATTGTATTTCAAATTTACTTTTTTAATATTAAGGCTAACCTTACAGATATGTGGTCTCCCTGTTTAGCAAATTCTACCTTATCCATATATATATATATATATATATATATATATATATATATATTTCATGTGGTTTTTTTTGTAAGCAACCTTTCTGTATATCATATATAAAGGTATTTGAGTGCACATGTCCCCAAAATAAGCAATTAAGTAATCTTAGTCAATTCTGTTTTTATGTTTTTAGCTATTCTTTTCAGTTGAACTCCTATTATTGTTTCTATCAGTCTTTGTAGGACTTGTTAAATCATTTTTGAAGTGGTGAGTGTTGCACAAGAATACACGCTCTGAGATATTGAGAGATCGTTTAGTGCTATGAAGAGCCCCCCCCCCAAAACCACATGGGAAATATGAATGTTTCTGTGTAAGGAAGGAGAGACTAGGTAGAGTAACAAAATAGGAAGACAAATAGAATGAAAAATGATGGGTCACCTTGATAGGAGAAAGCTGTCACAGCAGAGGGTATAGAAGCTTTGTAACAAGCCAGAGTCTTCCCAGTATATCAAGACAGTTGTTAATTTTACTGGGTGGGGGGCATTGAATTTGCAGTGGTTTGTCAGATTCCTGGCTTTCCTTGAGGAAATGGGAATTAATATTTACTCAGGATATCTATGTGCCTCTTCTAGGAACTCCTTGTATGACATTTGTGCTGCTGTATCTGCCTTTCAGATCTTTATCAATAAGATAAAATAATTAATGCATATTACTGAATATCTAGAAATTACCTGATTGAATCATAGTGATATTAGTTAATTATAAAGCCAGTTCTCTCTAATACTGTGTTAATTCAAGAGTTTTGCCATTACCTTAAGCTGATGACAGCAGACCTGTGACTGCCTGATGGCTTTGGATTAGCTGCTGTAATCTGGGAGTAAAAGGAACAGTGTGGTTGGTAAATTGGTGTTAAACATAACTTCCTACAACCTGGTTAATAGGAACAGCTTGGCAGGTCAATAGACCAGTAGAATAGAATGCCAGAATTAGCTTCAAATAATTAAAATATAGGTAATGGTAGCATTAAACTTTCCTAATTGATATTGAGAGAACTGGGGAGCAGTCTGGACCCACACTTAACACACTATAGTTTAATTTGGAAAGAAAGCTAGTTTTTAATATAACATACATCCATATACAAGTACTAAAACCAAATTTTGGGCAGTTCTTTTGTAGCATAAAAAGCAGGAAATCATTAAAAGATCAGCAAAATAAGAACTCTCTTCTTTTCACAAAAGAACACCAACAAAGTCAATAGAAAAATATGAAACCAAGGAAAAAATATTTACAACTTAGAGACAAAGAGTCAGTCTCCTTAACCCACAGAAGAACGACTACAAAGTCTGAAGGAAAAATGACAGAACAACAATATGAACAGGTAGTACAAAGATAAAGAAAATGTGAATTTTCAATATTTTAAAAGATACGTAAGCCTTATCCATTGTGAGAGAAATGAAGGTTAAAACTTTAAAAAAACTAGTGAGTTTTTTTACCCTTTACATTGACAAAAATTCAAAAGTTTGGTAACTCCCTTCATTGGCACGAATGTGCAGAAACAGGCTCTCGTTGGAGGAAATTTAAATTGTTAGTGGAAATTTAAGTTGCAATAGCTCCTCTGGAGGACAATTTGGCAGGATTTTTCAATATTATAAAAGTGTATGCCTATTGACATTTGAGCAATTCCATGTGGCATCATGAGATCCTCTTGGCATCCTCAGAAATAGAAAGTATTCTGCAAGATTATCCATTGCAATCTCATTTATTTTAGCAAATGATTGAAAATAGAGTGTCCATTGCCTAAAATGTGTTTATCCACACTGAAATATTATGTAATTATCAAAATAGGAAAAAAGGTGGCTAGTTTGAAAGGGCAGAAATGAGGATGAGCAAGTTGAGATGTCCTTCATCTATAGACAGGAGGACCCCCATGCTATGTTAAGTATGGAAAGCTAAGTGCTGACCTGCATTACGTCCACAAAGTCATACAAGAAGAGTGGGGAGAAAAGAATACACAGTATTCTTGTGGCTTCAAAAAGTAGTTTTTGATTCTTCACAAAAGATTTTTGAGAAGTTCTGAATTACACTTATCTGATGTGGGGACAGTGGTAGGAAAGCGACTTCTGACACATCCATTGTTACACTCTCTGGTATTTAAAATTATGCAAGCTGTTTGCTCAACAACTTCAGTGATGTTTTATGTAATGCCTAACACAAAACAAAACATCCAAAATTAACAAAAAGATCAAAAAAACAAAATATGTAGATTTTTTAAAGCTTTCTTCTCCTTAGATTCAGTAACATAAATGTAGGCAGTAAGTTAGTGTGTAGTACTAATGATTTCATGGAATTTGTGGAATTCTGGAAACAATATGGTGTTCATGTTATCCTTGAAGTGGGATAAAAATTTTCATATATATATATATATATATATATATATATATATATATTTTTTTTTTTTTTTTTTTTTTTTTTGGCAGTATCAAGGGTCTACTCAGGACCTTGCACTTGCAAGGCAGGTGCAGTGCCACTGAGCTAAATCCTTGACCCCTTTATTATATATATTTAAAGAATCTTTAAAATGAATAACTCCCATCTTGTATCCTTTTGCTAATTGGTTGTTCTGTGCTTTAAATATTCATGTGGTTGCTGTGTCAAGATTTCTACCATGCTGTATTTCAAAATTTAGTTTGAAATTTGCTCTTAACTTTGAATGACATTTCCATAAATGTAAGGCATGCAGGTTCCAGTTGTAGCAAGTTCTGTGAGAATCATTTACCTGGGAAGGAACCTGAAGCCTTGTGCTGAGCAGTGTAATTCCCCACCTATCCATGCTCTGCACTCAGAACATTAGGAGCATCTTCAGTCTGCTGGTGGCTGGAGTAGCTTTTCCTCAGCTGAAAGCTGTCCTGATAACCTGGAGTTGTAAAAATATATAGGGTTAGAAAGGATAGGATCAGATTTCAGCATTTTGATGAGACCTTCCAATTAAATAAATAGCTTCTCTCTATGGATACCTACTTTCTACTGTGTGCCAGAGCTTAGGCCATATGGGTTGCACACCATCCCTCCTTTCCTTTACATCAACCTTCAAGATGCCAAACTTGAAATATGGAGCCCATAGTAGCATTTATTTATTTGTTTGTTTTTTGGTATCAGGGATCAAACTTGGGATCTTGCGCTTGTGAGGCAGGCACCAGAACCACAGAGCTAAATCCCCAGCCCTGATAGCTTTTATTTTTTATTCACTCACTCACATTCATTCATTCATTCGAGTTAGGGTCTTGCTATGTAGTCTAGGCTGCCTTGAATTCACTATGTAGTGCAAGCTAACCTGGAATTCACAGCCATCCTCCTGCCTCGTCCTCCTAAGTGCTGCAATGATAGGCATGCCCCACTGTGCCTGGCCATCAGTTGCTTTAATCACTCTGAATTCCTGTGCAAAAACTTTGTGTTTATGTGCATTTGCTTTCCTCTAAGGAGAAAAGTCGTGCATCGATTAAATTTAATATTTTGTTCTTTTGAAATTATTAACCTTATTTCATAGTTAAAGAAAGGGAATCTTGGAGATTTGAAGTATTTTCTGTAGTGCACAGAGTGGCTGCATAGCAGGACTGCCCCAGACTGACTTTTTTACCAAGGGTGCTTCTGCATCATAGCAGTCTGTGAGGAAAGAGGTGGGAAGGGGCCAGATGGAAGGTGGAACAGATCCTGCTATGGTTTAGGAAAGGGGCTTGGAGGGCTCAGCTGCTTCCAGTTCCCCAGGGCAACTGCTCAGGCTTCTCCTACTTGCTGTTCTCCTTTATTCAGAGTCATAATGACCAGAAAAGGTAAATATTTTGAATCCATTCAGGACATCAAAGCTGCCACAACAGCACAACTAAAGACATTCATGAAAGAGAACTTCTGGAACTTCTTCAGAAGTGGCAAGAATGATAGGATAAGTGTGTTCTGAGTGGTAGCTGCAGGTGGGGGTATTTATTTTAGGGGAATTAATGACAATGTATTCTTTACTGTAATGTTTTTTAAATTTAAACATTCACCATATAATCTGATCACCCTTTGTGCCTATACGTATCTGTATATGAATAAATACAAATATATAATTATTTATTAATAAATGTCAATATACTAACATAATATAGTGTATTATATGTAATATATAATTATTAATGAAATAATATATAAATATAGATGCTAAAAATGTGGTTACTAACCACTTTTTTGTTTCATATCTTAAATAAAAAGACTCTCACCTTTTTCAATGCTCTGCCCCTCCCCTGTCCTCCTCATACATGATATTTCAGTAATACTCTCTTGCTGGTTAAATTCCACATGCTATTTAGATACTAAATGATACTGACTTGTTTTTGTCCAAGATTTGCCCTTCTTGAAAATAAAACATTCTGTTTTCAAAGTCATCTTTTATTCTTTCAGTGACTGTTACATTCCTTATATTGGTCCCCATTTGAGTATTCAGCATACGTTGAAATGTACTAATTTCAGCAATTAATTTTTTCTTCGTTTGAGGATGTGTCTTTGATGATGCTTAATGTCTACCATTTTACATAAGGAAATAATATTGGTGGTAACAAAGAAACTACAGTCCTGTTAAACAATACTGATTAAGTTCAGTAGTAGCTTTATGTTTTCACTCCCCAGTGTCAGCAAACAGTGGTGAATTTAGGGGGTGTTCATAATGCTGCTAAAAAAAAAATTGGAGAGCTACAGAATTAAAAGACTTAATTTGGAATAGATTGCCTCAGTAGTGGCAGAATTTGAAAAATACTCCTCTTTCTTTTCACTGTCACTATCACAAAAGACTACCATGCAGTCTGCCTTCAGATGTTTCCTTGTATTAATTCTGTCAGCATGCTCCAGATCTATTTTTCCAAGGATGCTTACACATTTAGGAGTCTCTGGAGTCTTACCCTTTTGTTAGAACATGGTAGAATCTTTGGTATGTAAACACTATAAGGAAGGTGGTTGTGGAGTACTTGAGAACACACTGGCCTTGAAAACAGAAAACCTAGATTCAGACCTTGCCTTAACCACTTATTAACTATGTAACCTTTGTAAGTCACCTTATCTTTCTGATACTTAACTTGCTTCCCTGTAAAATTAGTTTACCATTCTTAACCTCAGAGGTTATGTGCTGTTTTCACACTGACCAGGCCTGTGATGTCATGTGGCAAACCCTTGGTGCTTATCCATCTTTCAGTGATTGTTAATTAACAGTAGGGAATTTATGTACAAAGCATATTTGATATTCAGTAGTGGTATGAAAGAAATAATTAGTGTATTCATATATTAACTGACTTATAAATATTAAGTCTTAAGTTTTAAAAGAAAGGATCTATTCCCCCCCCCCCCCCCCCCGGTACTGGGGATTGAACTCAGGACCTTGCCCTTGTGAGGCAGGCAAGGCACCACTGAGCTAAATCCCCTGCCCAAGAAAGGATTTATCTTGGCAGAGGCCTTACACAGAGCAGGCAGAAAACAGCTGGGAAAACTTTGTTAGTTCAGTTGTTCTTCTTTTAAGGTGATGTTAACTGTTTGAAAAATTTATTAAGTATATAAATTATTAAATATATTTGGAAATTAAAGAGAAGCAGGCATTGCAGTGGAGCTGCATTAACATTTTGATGTTTCTTTCTAATCTTTTTTTCCTCAGGCATAGAGGGGTTTTATTTGTCTACTTTTGTCTTTTTAAATGTATTTAGAGGGCATATATGTTTGGTGACAGACCGTTCCTGTACATGGGAGAGAATTAGTTAGAATCCTTCTCAAAGGAATATCACCATCCAGCACAGAACTGTTCCCACCATGTACAGTACCCATTCAGGAGGAAAGTATTTGCATTTCAGCTTCATCCAGATGTCAGTAGGAAAGGACATCCCTGTCCTCTTCTACCTATGGAATACTTTTCCTTGTGTCATTTTCATTCACCCTGCTTTGCTCAGATGATTTTCTTCCATACCTCTCTTGTTATGAGTGAACAAATATATATTTACTGAGTCTGCATTTTGTGTGAATGATAACATAACTGGTATTAAAAAACCGCTGTTGGTTAAAATTATTTTTGCCGCCTTCACTAGTATTTCCTAGGGTGCACTCCACAAAAAATAAACATCACAGTGCAATTGCATATTACATACAAAAGTGATCCTAATTAGAGTCACCACATCAAGTTTTTTCTTAGAGCCTTTTGTCTTCTGAGGTACGATGTGAGATATGTTCACTTTCTACCATTTCCCAGCCTCACATGTTCATTGGAAACCTTTCTTCAAAGAGCGTCTTGCAGGACTTTATTCTCAGCAGTTCCTATGGGAAATGTTGATAAACACGTTACTTTATTTTCTTCTGGCATTTTATTTTATTCTGTAGGAATCTGAGTCCAGTCTGGTTTTTCTATTTCTCTCTAAATTATCCCTCACCACCTGCTTGAATTGGTGTAGGGCCCTTTTTATTACTGTTCTAAAAGTGGCTAAGACAGAAGGCAACAGTCACGTGTATGCTCAGAAAAGGTGTAGTTGTGCAGTCTTGGATGCAAAGGTACTAACAGAAACTTAAGAGAAAGCAAAACAACTTGCCTGTAAAAGCAATATCTCAGCCCCACTTTCTGAATATTTCAGGCCTTGCATTTCTCATTCTATAGGAAGAGAGGGAGAAGGGTGCCCACTCCTATTTGTAATGCAAGTTGGCATGTTGCTTGGTCTGCCCTCAAAAGGCCTACACCATCATAAGAAAACCACAGACACTAACACATTGCCCGAATGTTGGGGTGGCATTGGGGTAGCTGCTTCTAGCTACATTTCTTTCTTCAAACTGTCATTGGAGCCTTACATAGCAGCTCAGTTGGCAGAACTTAAAAGCCACAGTCTTTGTTTCCTAAATATGCTAAACTCAGTGGTGATAACAATGCTTTTCTTTCATACCACTCTTCAGTGATGATAAGTGTGTTTTTGGGGATAAGGAAACACCTTCACTGCCCTCAAGTGGTACCAGAATAATTTGATATTAAAATAGTGGAGCCTGGGATTTTTGCATTTCCAGTTCCTCGTAGAAGTGAATTGCTAAGGTAAAAGACCAGCTTATAAAAACAACCAGTCTTGTAGAATTGATGTATTTAATAAGTTAATTATTATGTGAGTGCAGCACTTAGAATTCTACTGAACATAGTGAAAGGCCTGTATCAGTGTTAGCTAATAATTATTATTTGTGATGATAATGTTACTGATTTGACCTTAATTCGATTTACTTTTCTTTCTTACTTGGTAGGTCAAACTGTGCTGAAAATATCCGCAAACACATTTTACATACTGGCAAGCATGAAGGAGTCAAGATGTACAACTGCCCCAAATGTGACTATGGGACAAATGTCCCTGTGGAATTCCGCAACCACTTGAAAGAACAACATCCTGATATCGAAAACCCTGACCTCGCTTACTTACATGCTGGTAAGGGACTGAAATTATTAAAATATTTGTCTTTGATAGGATTTCATTTCACTGATTATAACAGCTGTAATGCTCTTTGTATGTTACCACTGTCTGTTTCAATGGAGGAGGGTATGCAATGGTGTCTGCTTTAAGGCCTGTACAAAAGGATACTCTGCTCTTACTGTATCCAAGTATGAAAACAGACCATCTCAACTGTATTTTATCATAAAAGCAAATTCAAAATACAGTTAAGCTGAAGTGATAATTCTTTAACTTTCATATTTTGATTAACTGGTAAAACTTAATTTTTTCAAAAACAAAAAAACCACACCATTTTCCTGAAGTATACCTGGAAAGGAGAAGAATGTGAATGAGGAAGGTAACACAGCATCTTGGGGGTTAATAAAATACTGTTCGCTTCCCAGAAACTAGGGGGGACTCATCTGGGTCTTAGGGACAAGCTGGAGATAGCAGCAGTAGCCAGTTAATCTAGCCTCTTGGTTTACATACAGGTCAGTCATTGTGGAAGGTATGAGATGCAGCAACAAACACAGGGTAGAGCATATCTGTTCCTCTAGCCCAACTTGTTGTTTAATTAATGAGATTCCTTGAATGTTGAATTCTTCTGTGCAGAACAATGTAATGATGAATTGCGGTAATGAGGTCCCATTTGAGGAAGTACCCCTGAAGTAAACTTAGGGAGGAGTCATAAAATGTAGCCCAAACAGCACTGTGTTAGTACTGCCAGTGGATCCTAGGTCTGTTTAAAGCAGATTTTCTGGTGCCTTTTAATCTCTGCTTCTGTCCTCCTGGTCACAGGACCTCAGGTAGGCTGACCTCAAAGAGCCTCATTTTTCAGGTGTAACTGTGTGAGGACATCACTTAACAAGGCCATTGTGAGAATTTAAAAAGATAATGCTGTGGAGCTGTTAGCACAGGATACTTCAGTGCCAAGTGTGTCACAGACAGTGTTGGTGAGGGTGGGGATCATAGTAGTTTGTGAAACTCAAAGGGCATTCAACCAAACCCAGGACTCTGCAAAGTATTTCAGCCAAGTGTGTTCACATTGTCTACATTAAAGGAAATAAAACCTCATGAGTAATTAAAGTTAGAGTAAAATGTTTAATATATTTGACATTGCTTGTGTATTAGAGGAATACTTGTTTGCTACTGATGTGTTTTGTCATGTTTCTAAATTTAATTTCATATGATCAATGTACTTAATTCATGGTGTCTAATTTAGCAATCTATTGTTGCAGGGTTGTTTTTGGAAAATAAATAAGAGCAGAGGTCTCTGCTCTTTTCATTTTGGCAACGATGTCACTGTACAGGTTTTTAACTACATAGTTTATCAGCTTTAATCCACGCAAACAAATAAAATCAAGTTAGAGTATCTCTGGCCATCTGTACCTCTGGGTTTTCATAAATAGGAGAGCGAGTACAGCTGCTGGAAGTGCTGCCTGCAGAAAAGAGCCATGCAACACAAACTGCCTGGTCTGGGTTGTCAACAGAGTCCCCTGTTCCAGATGTCATTGCTCCAACTGCTTCCCAGAACAGGACTGACATCGTTCCCTTTCACTGCCCCAGTTAGACATTAGGGACAGTTTTCTCCCCCCCCCCATATAAAGAAAGCATCTTTAATTTTTAAAAGAATCAAATGCCAATGAAAAGAGGATGTTTGTTGCAGGCCATAGCCAAGTATTCTTTTTGTGTTCTGCACAGTTTGGTCTGCACATATGATCTGTGTACTAGTGATGCTAAAGGCTATGTGCTGATGTGTTTTGAGGCCTCATTAACAATACAAAAACATTTTAAGGAAACTCATCCTTCTTCCCTATGTTTGTGGTACTCTTGAATAGATAGTCCTTGTTTTCTCTTTAAACTTTTATACTTATTTTAGAAGTATTTTCCTACCTAAGTCATAGTAGCATTTCTGTTTTCATAAGAGTCCTATGACATATGGGGGTGTTGACTGTCTGTTTTTCTCTATGCATGGCGATTGTGCTATGTCGTCATATTTTCAGCCTGATAAACTTCACTTTTAAGACAAAACTTTTTAAAAAGGTGAAAGTTTTTGAACTGACAATTTTTAACCTTGAAATTCTAAATGATCTGTGATATATTTCATTATGGTGTTTTAATCAGACTTTTACTGGCCTCTCACCCCTGGTATTTGGTGGTGGTATCAGGTGTGCATCTGAGGAACTCCCTAGTGGGAGCTAGGGCATAGGGTCCTGAAGTGTCAGGAAGCCTAAGGGTGGTTGGTGGCTGCATCTTCTGGTATCTGCAGCATCAACAGGCTGAGAATTCTGTAACCTAAATTCAGTGATGTCATTCAGTTCTTTCAATAAAAGATTGAATTTAAGCAACCCTAAGCTCCGTGGTCCCCTACCCCAAATTATTTTATTCCTGCCCATGTTAGCCCATGTATTATCAGACATCTAAAAGTCTGTTCAATGGAAAACATTTAACAAGTGAAAAAGATTGCAAGTTGTGTAATTTCGGGTATTTTAAATTTTAGTTGAGATCGTATTTGGAGATTTATCTATTAAAATAAGTGCTATTTTTCTTTGAGAGCAGTTCTGAAAGAGGCTTCCAATGTTGTGCTATTCTCTTGGGGTTGCTACACTGGTGTATAACTGTAACTGCATTATGAGGTGATATAATTTATAAAATTCCACAAAACTAGACCTCAAATACCCAGTTTAGGCCCCTGCTGGGCCATTTTGTAAATTTTGGCATCTCTGGATATCTCTGGACTTCAGGATTCTTCTCAGTGAATTAGTTTAAATGAATGTCTTATAGTCCTCTTGGCTCCAGCAGTCTGTTTCTGCAGATGTGGCTCATAGGTAGGAAAGGTCCTAACTTTATAATTCCTTTGTATTTTTCTTTGGAAACATTAACTCTGTGGGCCTCAGTTTTCCCCTCTTTAAGCTGGGGATAGAGACATCTACCACACAGGGTTCATATACTCTAGATGAAATAGTACTAAATCTAAACTATTTGATGTGATAATAGCCTGAAAGGTTGTTTGGGTTTTTTCTTCTCTGATAAAAATTTATGGTTGGTGTTTTTTCCTCAATATTTTGTGGGGACTAGTATAGAATGATATTGGTATTATTTTCCATTTTGTACTTAAGAGAATGAAAATGTTCATGTGGATTTTAATTTTAACATCAGGATATGTGTTATGACTTATGTCTGGATGTCCCCCCAAAACCTCATGTGGTCATAGGTGGGGCTTTTCAGAGATGGTTGGATCTAGAGTGTGTGATCTAATTAAATATGTGACGCTGGGATTGATTCATTGTGGGATGCTAGGAATAAGGGTGCCCCACCCATGGTGTGAGAGAATATAAGAGATAGAAAGAGGGCTGCTGCTTCATTACCTCGCTGTTTGCTGCCTTGCTGCCTTCTGCCTGCCATGAACTGTCTGTCCTCAGTGATGGCCTTTTGCCATGCCACCATGCTTTGGAGCCAGCCAACAGTGAATGGAAACATTTACAAACTGTGAGCTGCAATATACCTTCCCTCCTTTAGGTGTCAGGTATTTTGCCTCAGAAACAAGAACAGTAACTATGACAGTATATATCCTTATTTGAAATGCAAGACAAAAATGGTTTAGTTTTTTACCCTTCAACTATTGAGAAATGTAACATTTAATGTGCAGTCAGTTTGAAATATTTTTTCTGGTTATCTTTTTGTTAACTATTAGTAATAGAAATCAACTTCTAGTTTAAAGATATTGTATTTACAGAAAATAACCTGAATCATTTCAGTCCTTTCAAATTACTATAGGCATTTTTTGGGCCCAGTAGATAGTGAATATTGATGAGTATATGAGATCCCTAGAAGGGCCTTTAGACTGGTAGATCCATAGCTGTGCTCCCTGTGTCAGTTACATCCAGTTTGTTTGTAGTGATGTTCACACTCTCTGAATTCTTGCTATATTTTTATCATGATTATCTCAACTATTTATGGAAGAAATATTAAAGTTTCCCACTATTATTGTGGATTAGTCTGTTTCTTTCTAATTCTGTTAATTTGGGTCACATATTGGAAGGTATATCACTAGGTACTCAGAACTTTAGGAGGAATATATGTATTTCCTTATAATTATGTTTCTTTTTACCTATGGCAATACTTCTTGCTATAATTCTACTGTTTCATATTAGTGCAGCCATACAGCTTAACTATAAGCAGCATTATAGTTGCATTTTATTTTATTATCTACTGTGACAATGTTAATCTTGTATGTGAAACACCATCTTTTATTTAGTATTTTGTACTTCATAAATTTATTGATATATTTGTCATAGTCAGAAACCAAAACTATCCAAATGGACATCAAGTAGAGTACATACAGACTGAATATTTGCAAAATGGAATAATTTACATAAGTGAGTGTAAATGAACTACAACTGCAAGTAACAGTATGACATAAATTTCCTAGTCATTTCATCGGATGAACCAAGATAGACACAAAGAAGTCCATTCTACATAATTCCATCTATGTTAAATATAAGCACAGGAAAAATTAACCTATGGTCTTAAAAATCAGAGTATGTTTTCCCTGTGAGCACTGATTGCTGGAACAAGATGCATTGGTACTCATAACACCGCTTTCTTAATCCCAGTGTCAGAACCTCCATATTCTAAACAGGGTCTTTTAGGATCACTGTAGATCTAATATGACAAGATTTTGCAATCACATTAACCCCCACAAAAATTGGTATTAAATTAGAAGTGGTTATTGTACATTGTAATTTTTCGGTCATTGTGCATTATAATTTTTTCTATTGAGTGAAATCCATTTCATCTCAAAAATTATCTTGATTTAATCTGTACAGTTTTAGCAGTTGTATTTCTGCCAGTTCTCTTATCCATAAATAAGCTCAGTGTTTATTCACTACACCTTGAAAAAATTAAATATTTGCCTCTGTTTGCAACACAAGTAGCCTCCACTCCATGTGTGGTTCTCTTCAATAATTATATCTCACTGCAGATGAAAACAACATTGAGATTCCATCTCACTCCAGAAAGAATGGCTGCTATCTAGAAATCAACCAATAACAAATGCTGGTGGGGATGTGGGGAGAAAGGAACCCTTCTCCATTGTTGGTGGGAGTGCAGACTGGTGCAACCACTATGGTGATGATCAATATGGAGATACCTCAAAAAACTAAGACTAGAGATCCCATTTGACCCAGCTATTCCCCTGCTGGGTATCTTCCCAAAAGAATTAAAAGAGTCATTCCACAGAGGTATATACGCACCTATGTTCATAGCGGCACAGTTTGTAATAATAGCTAAAACTTGGAAACAGCCCGGTTGCCCATCAGCTGGAGACTGGATAAAGAAGATATGGATTTTTAAAAAATAACATGGAGTACTACTCAGCCATCAAAATGAGAAACTAGAGTTATTTATAGCTAAATGGATGCATATTGAGGCCATACTCTTAAGTAAAATAATAGGACAGACGTGTAAATATGGAGTGAGAAACTGAAAGTATAAATAAGAATCAAAATGTATAATAGATAATGTGAAACAGGAAGAAAAGGTCTAAAGGGGAGGGTGAAGTGGGAGGAGTAGGGGAAAGGAAAGAAGGGGAAGGAAAAAATATGAGAAAAGGAAAAAAGGGAAACAGTCTTTGTAAATAGGAATGGGTGGAAGGGTTGAAGGAAGGACAGGGGAATGGGGAAAAAATAAGAACCAAGATATATTATGTAAAGGTACAAATTCCCAATGATGAATGTCATCATATTGTACACCTAAAATGTACCAATAAACTTAATGAAAAAAATTATATCTCAGATTACTACAAATATGACCCCACACAGAAAGGGGAATGAAGGTAAAAATGACCACTGGGGTGGGAGGTCTTTGCTGAGTCTCTAAGGATTGTGCCTAAGAAGAAAGATGGTTTCCTCACCAGTTTCAAACAACAGATTTACAGTTTGCCTTTGCTGCTAGAAGACCCTTGTTGCTACTGAGTTAAAAGGTTGTTCATGGACAGGTTCTCACTTGAGAACCCAAGGTCACGTGGCCATTTTCCCAAAGTGTGAGTGCTACAAGGAATCTGTGAGATTGATTTAATTATTTCATATTTCTATCTAAGTAGCTGAGACTTAAATGTTTGTTTTCTAAAGGCAATGACAACTGTGTTCTCTTTGCAGGAGAAATTACGCATTAAACGATGATATGGTACTTTTCTTAATTTCTGTTATTTTTCTTCTGTCATAGTTTTCTATCATATTTAAATTCATTTTATTTTCATTGGTTCCTAATCAAGATTTAATCATTTAAAATGTATATGAGATTATTACTGGTACAGAGTGATAGCACATGAATCTATCATAGTCTCTTCACAAATTGGGAATTTTACACTTTTCTCCAAGATAATTTTGGTGTCATTTGTAATGTTTTTATTTTACTGTATTCCATAGAATTTGTCTCTACCCACTTATAAGAATATTTAAATGTAAAAATTTCACTTTTATCAAAACCTTATATCCTTTTCTCTTCCTAATCTTAACTAATTCAGTACCGTTTAAGCTGTACTTAACTTGATTCCTTAATTCTAATGAAGTTTATACTCAGACAAACTAAATTTCATATTCTAGCTCTGATCCCATTTGCTTAATCTATCCTAGTTAAGGAAAAATATATATAGCCCTTTGTCTCAACTACTCCCTTAGTTAGCTATATATTCAGAATTCCTAATATAAAAAACTTTCTTTATCATTAATTAAAAACATTGAGGTTCTACCATTTATAGCCTTATAAAAATGCAGTCTTTTCCCAGGTTCTTCTTGATCCTCTATTTCCAACCCTGTTGCTTTCATTGCCTTTGTTAGTTGGATGCTCTGACAGGTCATGACATCTAGTGCAATAATTCATTTTATGAAAAGGTCCAAAAAAAATCTCTGAAAATCTGACAGTTTCTTATTGGTTCTCCTTTATATGAACCAATTATTACTTCAACCTGAAAAGGAACAAAGTTTTTTCTGACAAGATTGCCTTTGGTAAATCCATGCTGACTCACCCCTATTAAGTTGTACTTCTCCAAATGTATCATTAAGCTCATCCATAAGTATCATCTCAAATTTATTTCCTAATATAGATGTTAGATTTACAGGTCTATAATTTTCAGCCTCTCTTTCTTTCTTTTTAACCTTCAGACTGGTTTCCATGTTTTCCAGTCTCCTGGTTCTTTACTGCTAACAAAAGACTTCCTAAAATAATTAACAGTTCAACAATTGATCTTTTCACCCCAAATATCATCCAGGAGTTAATTTACTATTTTCCTTCACTGCTGCAAAAAATCTTTGTTCCTCTTAAACTCAAATCAGCATGCTCTAGTGCCTTCTGCTATAGCTATATCTTCAATGTCTGTCCACTCTGGCTCAGTGAATTGGTATTTTGGTAGCTGACCTATTGCTTCACTCTTTCTCACTTTGGCCTCTGTTGGAATTTCCAGGTTTAGAATAAACTATCTTACATACTCTGTAGTTGATGGGTGAATAATGTCAGAGCAATATTTTTATCAGCCTAGTTTTTTTCAGTAATATAATTGTATCCACAAAATTCTCACTCATGGATGTTTATCAGTAAATGTGTTATTCACTGATGAGTTAAGCAGACCTTTTGAACTTGTCATCATTTCCCTTTTATTGAATAAATACTGAACTAGGCTTTTTCAAAACTTTCTAATGATACATCCTTAAATATTTTTAACATTTTATTCTGCTTGAGAGTAAATATATTCTCTAACTTTTGAGAAGATAGCATAAAATCTTTTATCTGTTAGCATTATAGAACAGTGTTAGAAATGTTTGCTGCATTCTGTCTAGCCTACCCAGTAGCTACTGCCTTCCTGCAGTCTTACAGGAGGGTGATCCCTTAGCTACATGATCTTTCAAAGAGTTTTAAAGTGATCTTCAATTTTTTTGTGTGAAAAAAAAAAAAGCATTGCTGGGTGTGTTGGCTCATGCTTGTAATACCAGCTACTCAGTAGGTTAAAGTAGAGGACCACAAATTCCAGGCCAAC
>NW_028258142.1:5327500-5370000 GCF_053883595.1 Heterocephalus glaber | reverse complement strand
ACACAGTAAGCACCATTGTTATGACATCAGTTAGGTGGAAGGAAAGGTTAACGTGTACATAGTTCAGGGTTTTTTCTTGTTATAGAATAATTGTGGTCTTTGCCATATAGTCCTTGCTTTTTTGAAATAGCCTTGAAATAAAAAAAATCTGAAGTCTTTCTTGTAGATTTTTTTTTGGAAAACAACCACCACTCACTATTCTTTAAGACTGTAAAAGCTTTTCTACTAGTGGTGATATTTGATACAGCTCTCATTGCTAGAAATGTTTCTAATAAGGAAATAAGTGATGTGGCGATCATCCTTTGCACACGTGATGCTCGTTGTGTGTGTATGTTAGTGGGCCTTGTGGTTGTGCCTTTGGTTCTATGCCAAAGGTGCATAGGTGTGTAGAACAGAGCTTGCTCACATACCTGTAGATGCAGATACCTGTAATAGATGCACAGTCATTCATGGAGATGGCAGATCCCAGGGTTTTTGGTGATGCCATGCTGCCCAGTTGTTTACGTAGCACACCTTGAAATTTAAAAATCTCAGCAGTGTCAGGAGTAAGGGGTTTCAGACATTTTTTCACAGCAAATTTCAGAAAGAAGAGTTTCATTGTCTTCTAAAATCTAGTTGTTAGTATTTACTACTAGCAAAGCCTTATGGAAGCATGAAGATCTGCGGATGCAGGGAGGCCCCTCTGCATTTAAAACACTGTGCTCTGTGTATGGCTAAAGTGATAGTTGACAGTGACTTAAAAGATTTGCTCTTTTGGGTATGTACCTGTTTTCTTAGAAGATGTAGAAAACAGTGATTGTGTATGGATAAGCGACCTGAACCAACACTTTTACATTTTAACTTCACTGGAGAAATGCACTGTTAAATTTATAGACTTAGGAAAACCCAGCAGTGTTGCTTACTGAGAATTGGAGTAAACAGGCCTCCAGTTACCATTTTTAATGGTTATTGTCAGGCAAGGAAAAGAAGGTCATTTCTAGAGGGATTTTTTGAGCTCAGTTATGCTTTGATACTTTCTCCATTAAATCACCTGCTTGAATTTTCTGGCTTGGGAATATCTGGATTGGATTTCTATTTTAATTAGCATTAAATTGTTTATAGATTCCATTGTTCCGCAGTGAAATAAAACTAAAACATTAAGGTGGAATCACAACTTTGATGCTCTTTTCACTTCATATTTCCTAGGAAGGCCTATTAGCTAAGATGCCTGCTTAACCTTTTCATGTTTCCAGCCTCTCATATCTGGGTTTGCTTTTGTTTTTCACCCACCACACTGCTGCAGCAGTCGGCAGTTTTCTTAGATGATAGACATTTTTTTCTTTCTATGTCCATTGTGTCTTTCTGAAATTCTGCACCAACAAGAGCTAGGATTTGTGTTTTGTTTTTAAAGGGAAAAAGTCAAGAGTCAATTATGTTGCTGCAAATTTTACTGTTTTTATTTTCTCTGCAAAATATAATTCAGGGTTTCCTTTACTCTTGTGATCGCAGCGCATTCTGCAGGAAAATAGCCAAGTAGAATCCCTGCAAGCTGCAGTCGCAGGGCTGCGTGCTGTCCTGCATTTTGCTCCCAGCAGGGCAAGTGGGACCATCTACGTATCAAATCTGATGTGCCTCTCCAAATTGGAAATGTAGGCATATCTGCTTCAGCTTGCTAGCTGCGGTTTTAAAAGGTGTGTTCACAGCTCCTTTCTGGAGAAAATTAGTATATGGTAAATATAGGTCAAGTGCTTACTTGCTTATAAATTCCACTCTAAAGCTGGCTTGAAGGCTTGGACAGATAGGGGAGAGTAATGGTCAGGGACTGGACTGAGTTTTAGAAAATTTGGTTGTAAAAAAATACCCTCAGTTTTTAGTTAAAAGTAAAGTGCATCTTCAGCAAGATCATATGATGAAATAAATTAAATCAGCAGTGAAGGTCAGTACACACTCTGACTTGGGAATGTGAACTTTTCAGAAACCTGTATTTATTACATTTTACTATTTTTAAAAGCCAGCTGCAAGATTCATAGCAAGAAATGGTGCGACATACCCATGAATGCTGTGCCGAAGTGAAGGCTCTTTTCAAAATGGTTAATATGCCTTATTGGCGAGTCATCCCTGTGTCTGTGTCATTGTTACAGCTCAGCTTTAAAATATATGGATTTAAAACGCAAGAATTGTGACTAATATTTATTTCAAGTACAGAATGTGTCACAGCAGTGGGGCATCCTATTATTAATGCAGTAAACTGTGTAATACTCTATAAGATCCTGCCCTGCTTCAGTTCTTAGCTACATGAAAATAACAGTAAAACATGTCTGTTTTTTCCTGGTATGCTTTATTGTTACCTACGAAGGTAGTGGCATCGAGAAAAGCCAAATATGGACAAATAATATGACCATAAACAATATCTTTGCATTACTATGCTGGGCATAAATTTTGAACAGCCCTCAAACTTTGAGAATATACATATTTGTGTGTATATGTGTAGATCCATACATGTATATATGGTTCATATATATGTATATATATAGTTTAAAATTTTTTAAAGTTGAGAATCTTTTGTAACTCCAGAGAGTAACGGGAAATAAGTATTCTAATAAATATTCTAAGTCAGCCAGGAAGTAACTCATATTGTTAGTGCTCAGTGCATTTTATATGAAACACCGGAACTATCAATGAAAGAAGTACATGGGGGCTGAAGAGGAAGCGCGTGGAGGACGATGTGTTGATGGCTGTGTGGCTTGTGTAATTGTGTGAGGGGAGGGTGCTACCTTGCACTGCACTTTATTTTCGTAGCAGAAAAGTTTCCTTTCTTTTGTTCACCAGGTATTGAACTGTACTATTTGTCAACTTGCAACCATATTAAGAATCTATTTTAGAAAAAGGAAGCACAAAGGAGCTCATACCTAGGCGAAAGGGAGTCAGACACAGGTCACTTGTGAGTTTGTCCTTTGTCTCCACTTTTCATTAACTGCAAAAGTCAGTGTCTTGCAAGCTCTCAAGAAAGACTTAGATCTGCAGTGTTCACAAAAGATGCTGGATTCCTCTGTGTTCTTCTCTCCTCCCATCCTGTACTGGCTCCTGGGAAGCTGGGTAACAGCGCACGATCCAGGGTCTGGCCCCTCTGGCAGCTCAGGTTCAATGCTGTGACAGGCACTCTGCTGTTAAGAGATCTCATGCGGAAGGGCAGTTTTTGTCCCTCTTTCCCTTTGACTCAGCCTGAGATGTTCAAGATGAGAGTTAACTGCCTATTCTAGGTAGGCTGTGTTTAAACCCAGTCCTTAAAGATGCTCCCTGCCACTCCGTATTTTATTTTAAAGTTTTTTTTGTAGAAACAACTTTGAATCCAGTAGGTACTGGTGTACATGGTAACCTAATCCCAAGGTTCTCCAGCGATTTGAAAGTAAGATCTTGTTGTGGTGTTTGGCTAAATTTCTGGGAGTAACTGGCTGAAGGCATTAAACTACAGAGAGTCTGGCTTATTCTCAAAGGGGTTTTGCAAATTAATCACCCTGTGAGCTAAATTTGTTTATAGACATATTTGGAATGGAGGAGCCCCACATGGGATACATTCTCTTCATTTGTTCTGTGCAGCACCTGCTCAGAGTATTATGTAGCAGAGTACTGCCGCTCCCCCAGACATACTGCAGTACCTGATACCTCATGATGGGGTGAGGGACACCATGATAATAATAACACACTGATTCCCCCACTCTTCCTCCTGGTAATCCAGGGCTCTCAGTTATCTCTGTGGGAGTGGAGGCGGTAAAAGGGATTTAGGGATCCATGGACATTATATGTATATATAAATTCATTTGTCTGTTTCTATAGCAATTGCTTCTTAAAAATAATTTAGTAGTTTAATACAAAAGCAGTAGATGGGTTTTTATGTGCTCAAAGAAGGAAGATTTTTTTCAGTTTCACACATGTTCACATTTAATGGGTAATAATTACATCTTTGTATTTTGATGTCAGGCTGGTTATGGGGCTTAATTCAGTAGGCAGTCTCCTCATTGATTTGCTCGTAACTGTGATTGTAGAGAGAGAGAGAGAGCCATAGGCCAGGGTCTCCTTCTGTTTTTAAGGCAAGGTAACACTTAAGAGGGACCTTCAGTTCCATTTTGACACACACACTTGCTTCCCTGGCTTTTCTTCTGCAGGCCCTGGAATTGAAAATGCAGATGGTGTTGTGGTTGGGTCTTTATTGAAAGGCAGAGTCCTTTAAAGAAAAAAATTGTCCCCACTTCCCCACCCCCGATCCTCTTTCTGAATGTCCTTTTCCCACCTCCTCACTCAGTTTGTGGTTTGCAGGCCTGATTCTCTGCAGCTCTGGCCCTGTATGTGCAGGGAAGGCAGTAAAAATGAGCACTAATCAATCTTTCCGAGAGAAGCAATGGGCATTAGAAGGCCACTATCCTGTGACTAAACACACCCCCTTTATGGAGTGTTGGTACTAATAAAGGGCAGCTTATTACTGAGGCAGAGACCAGAGCCTGGATGAGGTCAACCATGACTGACAGTCATCAGTCATTCTTAATGATACTTTTTCCCGTGCTTTCTAAGGGATTCTGAGCAGAGTGCAAATCATTCGGGGTCATTCATAGTTCATGTACCCACAGATGGCAAAGGTTTTGAAAGACTTCGGTTTAAACTTGTTAAAAAAAAAAGATCCTCACTTTTTTTAAAGGAAGGGAAAATACCCCAAAACAAAACATAGATTTTTCTTATTGGAACGTTTTCATGTTCTTTCAACCTAATAGATGTTTTACACACTACGGTGCTTGTGCATTATTAAAAGAGACATAAATTTATGTTTTATGACGTCTGTCTTCTTTAATTATTACCTTTGATGTCTATTGGTGACTAAAGAGAGCTTAACAGGATTTCTTTCTCTTCTTAAATTTCGCATTGTGGAACCCAGCTAGTCCCTGACAGATGTCTGTTCCTCACCTTCAGGATTATTTTATAAATCCCTTTCTGATGAGCGGAAGTGTCAAATCAAGGACAGGTCATAAAGTAAAAGTATAAACCTTTTAAAGAGAGACCTTGGTAATATATAAACATTCTGCACACTATCTAAATTTTTTATGGACTAAAGAAAAATTATATTTCAACTGGAGGAAGGGAGAAGTTTAAACATCAGCCCGTGTTTTAATGTATGATTTTTTCCCCTCTCATTCTCTTATTTATAGCCATCTAAGAAGCCACTGGCTTTAGCGGCTATTTTAAACATTTTAACTAGATTTGGAGCCTGCCTGTTAATTGTGCATGTTTGCTTTTGAAAGACTGACTTTGTATGGATTCTTGGGGGGAATGCTGGATGTGGGGTACAGGCTTGGGTCTTTTAAATCCCTTTTTTTCTCCTTTCACCAGGCCTCAGTTTCCTTAACGATAGCTGAAGGGTTTATATTAATAGGGAATTCCAAAGGTGTTACTATTCCACAACTTAGTGATTCATTTAACCCACCCAATGGCACCGTGAATACGGAAGTCGCTCATATGAAGCAACAGCTGTCCTTTTTCTTTTTCTTTTTAGAAAATCTAATTATGTTCAGAGAATTTTCTTTTGGTAAAATTTGAGTTTTACTTATAAAATTGGAAGTGAGCTGAAATCAACAATGTCAAGACACAAAGGAATGTGTCCATGCACAAAAGACATTGTACAAGGGGACTGTGTGGGTGTGTGTATTGGTGACGGCAGGTGCACAGGCCAGGGGAGATGCTTTTGGGGTGCATCCTCATCCTCAGTCATGGGCTAGAAGACTGGAAATGTGCCCCTAGCTCTTTAAAGAAAGATTAAATATTTTAAATTTAGCAAGCATATGCAGACTGGTGCTAATCGAGAGACACCTTGATGTTCCCAGGGATGGTGGATATGACTTCTAAGAGTTCCTTTTGTTGGGGTTGGTTTGCTGCTGCTTTCTCCTGACCTGGACTTGGTCCATGTGTTGTGCTCTTGCCCCACAACCTCTGCATGCCCCACTGAATATCAGAAAGTGCCATATGACCACATCTGGTCTTTTAGAACCCCCGGTCCTGAGGTAAACTCATCAACGTGCAATGCTAATGAGCACAGCTAATCGTCTGTGGTTGCGAGCCTGAAGGAGCAAGGCTTTCTAAGGAAAGATATGGGTTAACTCATGCATGATACTATAGCACACAGCGCTAAACTGAAGACTTCCCTGGTGGTGGGTTTTACTTAATGTTTATGATGAAGAACGACCATACCTAAAGGCCATACATTTTTTGGGAATAAGTTTTCCTTAATTAAGTAATTAATTAATTTTTTTGGCAGGTTAGAACTCAGCCAGCGAGAACCACTTGGTTGGGAGCAAGTTTGCTTTTTATCTATGTGAATATCGAATGCTAGTTTGATTGGTAAAATGTAAAGCTTAAATTATAAACTGCTAAACAATTAGTTTGGAAATTAGTGCTATCTCTAGGAAAATCCACTTCGAAGGGATCAGATTTAAAAGATGTAACTCAGTAGGTCAGGGGACAAAACTGACAACTTATTTTCAAGGGAAGGTTCTATCTACCAGTATAAACATATTTGAAGTGTACAGATGTCTTAAATATTTAGAGCAAATAAGTCCTGATAGAGAGAAAAAATATCTGGATGTAGCTGCTTGGTTTAATTTTCCTTACACATTTGGTAGGTACTCAGCCTGTGTGAAAGGGGTCTCAGCCCACTATTTCTAGAACCTTCCCTGTGTTCCCAGTGGTGAGCCCACCAAGTCCTTCATTCCTTCCTGATTACTCTCTGGAAGACATCTATCAGACACTGTCTCATCTGTTTGTAAGGCAGCTCAGGCCCCAGATTTAAGTCATGGGTTCTGGCTACAAGTTAGAGTGTGATTAATAATTGACTAATGTAGCTTTTATTTATCACAGGCTAGCACATTTTGCCATTACTGAGTTAATTTATGTTAAGTGTAAGCTGTCGTTCAATCTGTTTTTCAACTTTTTAAAAAAATCCTAAGTCTATCTTTCACTTTTTGAGAAACAAAATCCTTACACAGGGCACAGACTCACTCGGTGCCAAAAAGTTGATTTCCTTTTCAGTGGAGCCATGCATCACCAGCCCTCCCTGCTGCAGTGTCAGCCTCTGACAGAATGACATGTGTCATTTATCAAAGGGGCCAGGCTGGGCCTTGGGAAACGCCGCCGACAAAGCCTGAGAGAGTTCATTTTGCAGTCCCCTCCTACCCTCGGCGAGCCCTTGCCAGGAAGCCTGTGTGCGTCTGTCTCCACAGCCTTACTGTAAGTCCTTCAGCGCCACAGAATTACCCTCCCCACCTCAGCCCACTGCAGTGTGCGCCCTGCTGCCCGGGAGGGTTCTGGGACCCAAGTGAGCGGTTGTTCCCACGTCACTCTGCGGCACACACCAGAGTCCTGCTGTCCCCACTTGAAGTGCGGGCCTGTACTTTTCTTGCTCCCCACTTTTTAGCTTTAAGAATTAAAGCCCTGGGTGCCCCTCAGAGAGTCAAGGTCAAAGACATAAAGAACCAGCTAGAAAGCAGGTCCCCCTCTCCTTGGGGCTAGAGTTTGATTTTATATTTATTTTAGAGCCTGCCTAATACGTGTTTTATTCCAGGCTATTTTTGAAACCACCTACTAAAGCCACATAGATGTTTCTTCCTTCTCTCAGTTGCTTAGAATTTGTAACCCTGTTTCCGCCTGCAAAAAGACAGTGAGGAGGTTCCAGCGCAAAACTTGCTAAAAAGAAGACTTTTGAGGAGGGGGAGAAAGGGCTGCCTTGACCCCTGAATTGTTTACTTTTTATGTGAGCCCTAAAACCACCAGAAAAATCACCAACAAGTGAAAACAAAACAAAGCAAAACAAAACAACAACAACAAAAAACCCCAGCCCGAGGAGGAGAGGAGAGCACGCTGTTAAAACATAAAAGCATTTGACTAAAATAAATGTTTTTTTTCCCCTTTCCTTGAAAAGTAGAGGTTTGCATTTTAATCATGTGTGAGAACGTGAGAAAAGTTACTGTCGGCCTGCTCCTGCCCCTTTGTACTGCCTGTTAGTCCCTTCTTGACTGAAGTTATTTACAGTATCAGATATCATTTAAGGAGATAGCGGAGGAGACTGTAGCCTCAGCCAGGAACTTTCCAGAAAGAAGTCCTATAAATTAGCCCTTGCTCAGGAGTGGCTGTTCCCTAGGCAGAGCTGGCCCTTTCATTTGTCTACATAAGGCTAATTTATTTTTGCAGCCAGATGTGGGCTGACAGCCATCACTCAGGGGCTCCTCCCCCCACCGTTAGGAGGTCTGGGAGACAGTCACGTTTCCCATTTTACAGAATCCCCATCAACATTATTGAAGATGGATGTATCTTTAAAGCAAAGATTGATTGTGGATATCGGAGTTATGGTGTCATTTATCATAGTGAATATTATTTAGACTTGGGTTGTACAAGGCTGTAACTTGAGACACAGCCAGGGAGGGACAACCTGAAAAACGTGGATCCATGAACTTTAATGGATGGATGCTTTTTTCAAAGCTCAACTCACTATACTGTGATTTACTTTTCTTATGGAAAGGAAACAAGCATTTCAGTCTTAAAGGGACAGCATACTGACTGTCCTGTTCAGTGGGTTCCCCGGAAGGAAGGCGGGGGATAGTCAGAGCCAGGAAAAGCTGCTGAGAAAGCTTGAGTAGCAGAAGGAACTGTGAGGCTGCTCTCCGGTTGACCTCCTCCTCTGTCCTCATGGGACTGGGACAGTGTTGGTGATGGAGGTGCGCACTAGAGCTCACTGACACAGGGGAGACAGCAAATATGCTGTTTGTTCGAAGCCTGCTGCCCTCTCTAAGAAGTGCAGAGAGTAGCCATTTATACTCAGGAAACAAATGAAGCCTAAACTCTTCGGTGTCGGGAGCATGGTGCTTTGGGGAGATGCACAATTATCTCTGTATGCGTAGAGGTAGCAGCGTATGCAGTATAAGCAGCCTGTCGACCTAATGAATGCCAGTCTTTTTTGCTTTGTGTCAGTGTGGCATAGCTGTTGACATTGTTCAGCTGGGCGTTCCCAGGGAGCTTGACGTACTGGAGCCCAGTGCATTAGAAGTGGAGCTGTGACTGGGCTTCACATTAGGCAGAGCTGGACTGGACTAAACTGTCCAGGAAATTTGTTCCTTCTTCCTGGGAACAGATCCCATGAGTTCATGCACAAATGTATGCCCCAGGAGCAAGAGGCGACTCTCCTCATTTCTAATGAGTATCCCATATACCTGACACCTGAGGCCGGCAGGTTAGCTGCTTAGGTCATGGCCTTGTGATCCCCAACTCATGCTGTTGTTGTTAATGTTTTGTTTCCTATTTCTGTCCCAGGGATTGGATGCATGGGTAATGGGGAGCTGTCAGAGTGTATGCAGGCTGGGCTATCCTCAGACCGTACCACACAGGTATTGGGTCCATGCACAGCCTCCCCAGGCCTGGCCTGATGAGCGGGACTAGCAGCAGTGGTGTTCTTAGGAGCACTGGTTCATGATGGGCTGCAGGGGAGGGCATTGCTGGCCTGAGAGCCATGTGCCCATGGTGGCTCTGATGCTCAGAATATGAGTTGGATGACATCCTGCAAGCCCCCGCCTTTGGTTTCTTTAATTTAGGTCCTTAGAATTGTACTGTCTCTTGAACAAAAAGTCATTCTTTCCCTCCAGCATTGGACACATCTCAGCTTTGGGAGGGTGTACAGTGTACTGGTGGGAACTAGTTTCTAGAGTGAAGGGAGACATTTCACATACTACAGAATGGGACACATATCTCCATTTATGCCATCATTCCTTGACATGTGTCCCATGGATGCTAAGCTCTGGCAAGGCAGGGCTATCCTCACCTTCTACTATCCAGGCTGAGCGTGGTGCTGACATACAATCCGAACCCCTCGGGCTTGTCCAGTGACTTCCTCTGGGGGAATGCACTGACGACAGGTAAGTGTACAATTTGTTCCACTGAGCCGGCCCAGAGTGCTGATAATATTGATGAGAAAGAAGGCAAAAACCTTTGTGGTATTTCAAACCCTAACCCATGCCAGGTAGGGGGCTGGTTTTCCCAGGAGCAGCCTTCCTTGTGATATCAGTATATGTGCTGCCCAAGTGAGCACTCCTTGTGATATCAGTATAACCTTAAAAGAAAAGACAAAACCTAGTGTAACAAAAAGAGAGGGACAAAGAAAAATGGTGAAAAGAATTCCTAGCACCTGCCTTTGAATGGGAGGTGAAGAACAGTAAAAGAACATCTGGAAAAATACAGGGCTCTGTTCCACTGTTCCCCTGCTGCTCTTAGATATACTCTTGGGGTGGCGAGGTTGGGTGCTTTACAGGGCAAATACCAAGAGCACCTCTCAGTCTTACTAGAGTTTATAGGTCCGTGTTTACCTGTAAGCCAAAAGCACACTCTTGGGCTTTTAGGAGCATATGAAATGCCTACAAACAGGAAGTAGTTCATCAAATTCATATGAGTCATGGCGTCCATAACGTTGGCTGAGGTCAAATCATTACACTAACTATACAGTAACCATTATTAATGCACAGGGCCCTCTGCCATCTTTGTGATGTAGGACCACTGCTTCCTGATTAAATGCTGTTTGGGGATGAGGGATTCAGAGCTCCTCTGTCTTGGAGTGACTGACAGGCACACAGGGGCTGAGGTCTCTGACAAACTGCATATTCAGATGAACACACCTTACTGAGAAATAAGAAAGGGGAAAACAAATCAAAAGTGGCTCAACTTCGGCACCCACAACTCTGCATCCATAAGGAGGCCAAATTTATCATGGTGCATTATGGAGTGCAGCAAATGTCATGAAAACCATTGTTTTTTAATTTTTTTCTTGGAGAGTTTGAATGAGGTGATTTATGGTAGTTATTCATCTTAAGGGTCATCCATCAATTTTTAGTTGCTAGGCAATCAAACCAGCAGCTGTTTGCTTTGAATCAAGCTGAAAAGTTGTCAGTCACCACACAGGTATGACCTTAGTGGGTGCAAACATCATGCGTGTAAAATTAAAGAGACGTTGTCTTTCTCCCCCAACTCCCCTGACTGCCCTGTGATTTGTTGGTGCAGCACTGGCCCTTCCTGGCTGTTGCCAGGAAATAAGAACAAAGGAGTGCATGGAAAATTCTTTGACTGGAAACTTGAAAACATCCTTCACACACTATATTTTACTCACATTCCATGCTTGTGCTGTGCAGGGTAGATTACTCAAGTAACTGTCTCCAGTGGGTGGGAGGTGAACTAATGGTATTAGTATTTACAAATGCTATCTAAAACAACCCCATCTCTTCCCTGGTGGGAAAAAACCAAGCCTCAGTGGGTTGGCACAGGTTGGAAGCCAACCTGACAGCTTTTTGGGTTGGTGGTAGTGGCAGGAGATATGATGCAGTTTCTCTCTGGTGGCAGAGGGTAGAAACAGCTGTGGGTGGAGGGGGCACCCTTGGGTGCCTAGCCCACTGCCTGGCAGGATGGTTGCTTGGCTGGAGCTGTACCTCCTTCTGCACAGGCCTCAGGTTACTGCCTTTGCAGTGGGGCTGTGTGAGCCACATGGCCTGCGAGCCCAGCCTGCTCTGGCTGTCTGTCCTCACAGTGTGGCACTCCCCTAGCTCGTGTGTGGTACTGTGGGTGTTTACATGGTTGTGAGGTGTTGGTCCTCACCCCACATAGGGCTGCTCTCCAGATTCTTGCATTACTATCGCTTTCCCCAGAACGCTTCTAGTGTCTTTTGCATTGTTGACATTGAAGGGACTTTTCTAGATACCTGTTCCATGCTAGCTGATGTGTAAATAGTGTTTTCTGACTGCTCCCTGTACTTAGAGATATTCACAGAGCTTCAACATTTATCCCTGGCAAGGAAAAAGGTGTGTGTGACACCTTAGCTTTAATAATTTAGGCCAGATTTCTATCATGAATGAGCCTTCCAGTTTCTCAGATGGGTTTATATATATCTGTACAGATAATGTAAATCAATAAAGTTGAAGTTTTGGGAGCAGTGTATCATGCACTATTATCTTATTTAATTCAAATGACCTGCAGGATGGGTGCCCTTACTTGGTTTTGCTGATGGACATTTATACCATGTAGCTGTGAGACACTTCATGTGTACTTTGAAAAGTCCAAAATAAATTTAATTTTGGAATTCCACTTGCCTACTCAACATTTCATGAAAATATTTTGTTTTTCATTTATTTATCTGATAAGTACTTCCAAGTGTCTGAAACATTTCCTTGCAGTAGATAGTCCTGTACGTGAGAAAGTTTTCTGATCAAGGGTTCTGGTAAACCAATGGAAGCTGACCAGGTCCCGGTTCACAGGTCAGGAAGGCCCTAAATGCCCTACCTGAAATCCTTGAGGCCAGATATGTTTTTTGAATTCAGAATTTTCCAGATTTTTAAAAGGAATTTCAGTGCATATACTGTCTGTTTTACAGCATTCTCAGCTTAGTGGGTCGTGACTTTTTCCACAGTGACATGTCTGACTATGCGCACTCCTTGGGTTAAGGAAAGACCAAAGGTAGCCTTGTGTCTCTTCAGTCAGGCTTTGCTGCCAGTGAGTTCTGGTTGTGTAGATTTACAGTAACAAAGTTAAGGACACGATCTGGGACATGGAATTCTGGTGAAGGGATCATGGGTCTATGTTAGCACAGAGGCCTGTTTCTCAGGCCTGCCTAGCCAGCCCTTGGCAGTGACTTGGTAGTAGCTATGCTCTTGGCCACAACATCGTAGTTCTAGGGTTCTGGGCTGGTCTTCTGTTTCACTGTGCTGTGGGTTCTCTTTGGAATATTTCCTCCACACCCACATATACAAAGTGATAATAATTGTATCGTAGCTGGCCAAAGCCCACTCAAGTTATCTATTTAAGACTTTAAGCTGTAGAAACATATTTATTCCCAATATAGTCTCACATGACTTGTACAATCTTTTCTCACTTTGAGGGACTCTAGAATTAGCATTATAGCATGCTTTACTTAGGAAAAAACCCTAAAATGTCCCTAAAGCCATCCCATGTGTTTCTGTTGATCTTCATGATGGGCATGTCAACGCAGTTACAACACTGAAAGGGGCACCTGGCCCATCATTCCAGCTCTTTGAGAAATACTCTAGGACCCATCCCCAGGGTGGGTGTAGGGTTCTGGATCACCAGCCAGTAGTTAACGTTTGAGAAGCAGAGATGTGTTGAGATCCTTTAGGTTTTTTTTTCTCCTGTTCTGAGGATCAAACTCAGGATCTTGGGCTTGCAAGGCAGGCATGGTGCCACTGAGCCAAATCCCCAGCCCTCCTTTTTAGTTCTGGAGGTAGAATGAAGAGAGCCAGCTTATTGGGTTAAGTTTAGGGCTCTGCAATAGCTCTTAGCATTTAAGGGTTAAAGAATCCTACAAACAAGCCCCTTGCTCGTTGGTCTAGTAATCTGTTCACCAGTCATCTTCCTTTCCAAGGGCCTACTCTGGGCTCCCTACCTTCTCCACTTGGCAAGTCTACTACATATCTGAGTTGCTGAGTACACCTCCTGGTCTTCATTTTCTGCTGAATGCCTGCAGGATGCAACTCATTAGTCTAGAAGACTTTTCCTCCTGCAATTGCTTGGGAGGATTAATTACTCAGTCTTTAAAATGCTTTTAAAAACCCTTCCTAGGTGGCATGGAAGAGTGTAGAGCTATTTGCACACATATCTGTATTCCCTTTGCTCTTAGAAATGAAAGGCCACACCAGAGCCAGAGGCTTTGTTTCCTTCTGTGTACTATTTGGTCTCGTTTAGAAGTTGTTCAATCTATGTGGGCCCCTCATCACATGGACAGAGAGAGAATCTTCCATATGCCAGCAGCTGGTGAACACATGATGGCTGGCCACAGGGCTGGCTTGTGACACCTGGAGCAGGGACCGTGGGCCTAGTAGAAACAGGGCAGCCTGCGGAGCCCTAATTCAGAATGACAGGTGCTGGTTCCCTTGTACACCATTCTTTCTCTAGACTTCCCTGGCTCTTCAGCTCCTTTCTTTTTCTTTTCTTTCCATCCATTTTCTTTTCTCCCCACTCTGTAGCAATTTTCAGCTGTAGAAGTGCTCCTCATAAAGTTTTTGTACAGTTTTAAAATTATTTTGCAGTATTTTGTGCTCTTCTGAGGACAATTGCTTCAAAATCTAATAAGTCATAATAAATACAGTTCCAGAGAATGGGATGGTGGTGATATGCTGGGAATAATAACTGCTTTGCCAGGGCTTTTGCTTGGTTATTTGGAAGCCCCCCCCCATTAAGTTTTGCATCTTTTGTATATGAAATGGCCTTTATCACTGTGGTTTTTTACTAACTGGTTGGTTACCAAGTCCAATTAAGAAAATATTGTGTAGTTCTTGATATTTCTATTAACTTTTCTATTAAATATGACATATTCACACGAATGCCATTTCTACAAAGTTAGTTCAAGGTATCAGTAAAAATATTTTTCCTCTTCACATTTGCTGTTCATAAAACACTCGAGGGAGAAATTGTTTCTGTGATATTTTAGATGGGTTTTACAATAAATTTTAGATATTGTGGTGTGCTGCAGTATCTTTTATTTCATTTTCCCAGTAGCCTCAGCACATCAAAAGATTTTATCTGTTGGGAAACTGTTTTAACTGAGCAGTAATTATTAGGTTTTTTTTTTTTTTATTAATAAAGGTGCAGGTCCCAGCACCCAGGATTTCCAGTGCTCACAAGTTCGAGTGCCCCACACTGGTGTGGGGTGGTGTTTTACATATATTAACTCGTGAACCTGAAAGTGAGGTTTTAATCAGCCCAGCCTTCCTGAGCATAAATCAAGCTGCCTTAAATCCCCTTTAGAACTAGCTGGGGGATATAAATAAGAAACAAATATTGACATTGAACATATAATCCCCATGGCTTCTTGGCATGCTGCAGTGTGTCCTTGACGCTCATTGTTACCTTTCTGGAACGTGCCAGAGGGACCCCAGGATGTACAAGGAAACTTGTGTAAAGAACACTGGCATGGTTTGGATCTCAGTGCTGAACTTGCTGACCCTGTGCTCCCAGCGAGGTCATGTCTGTCTCGAGGTATTACATACATTACATTTCTCAACTGCGAATCAGGGTTATCACAACTGTCACGGATTCCTACTTTATAGAGTTCATTTGCTGACTTCTCCAGTTTTTGTTTCATTCATTGGTTTATTTACTCAATAAATACTCATTTGGAGTACCTTCTTGTTTTCAGACAGTGCTAGAAAAAAGAAAAATAAGAGGGTCCTTGAGATAATGGGTCTCACAGGGTGGTGAGAATATTTTGAACACTAAAGTGGTTATCAATATTAACTTTATATAAAATATTTTATTATGCATCTTGTGGATGTAGAAATTTCATTGAGTAATGAAATAAATGCTATCAGGTTTGAATATGGGAAACAAAAAATCCATTTTCCAATTTATCTCACCTGTCTTTTCTCCTTTGCCTCTACATAATTCAGCAGCAAATGGCCTGTTGCCAGTGCTACAGGCAGTAGGGAAATCTCCCAGCTTTTTCCACTACCTGTCCAGATCCTGGCATCTCTTCCTGTCAACTCACCCATTTTCAGGTGGAAAGACCAACTTCTGCTGTGATGTTGACATCGTCTGTTCTCTTCAGGGCCCACTTTTCGGCCCCAGCATCCACATCTGTACCTAATCGGGAAGTTCAGTGTAGAGCCAGGCATCCTGCGCCACCTTTTGTCCTGCCCTGCTGCTGCCCGAGTCTGCCGCTGCCCTGTCCTTGCTCACCTCACCAGTTCTGTGGCTTCACTCCTTCCCCTGCCTTCTTGGAGTCATTAAGTAGATGGGGTTCTGGGTAGACACTTAATTTTAAGGTTTCCTGTCTCTTGCAAACATGCTGCTTCATGGTGGTGGCTTCCTTTTGCCTCCTATTTGGAAAGGGGCACGAATCGGACACGGAGACAGAACGCCAGCTGTCTGGGGCAGCTGTTTTTCAACAATAACTCCAATGTTGGTTTTGTACCTTGGGATTATTAGAGTATTAAAAAAATGTTTAAGGCATGAATTTGGTTTTTCGGTTACTAAATACTAAAGCATTCTTCTCTTGTGTTCTGTGTTTTCAGCGTGCCTTTGCAAAGTGCCAGCATCTAATTGTAATAACAAAAGCAGTAGAGCTTTACAACATAAATTCTCCATGGGAGGTGGGCTTTTGTCTATTTGTTACTGTATGTACAGAGCCTGGAGCACTAGGCAGTAGCACCTGGTAAACAGAAGGAGGTGTTCAGTAAATATGTGCAGAGTGGTTGAACTGACTAGATTCCCAGCACTCTTCATTCCCATTGTATCATTTTATTTTTGTAGTGATCGTATTATTATCTCTTTTTATACACTGAGCCTTATAGAATTTAAGGTCTCATAGATTAGTGCATACGTTCATTTCAATTAAGATAGATATGGTCATGTAAGTTAAGCCCAGGAGGGTCTAATTTCATGACCTCTGGATCCCTCTGTCTGTTGTAAATGTTGTGATTTTTGTCTTGTCTCCCTAGAATCCTCCTTGAGTTCCGGTTGTAGTGGTATAGAGAATGGAAGTGGAATAGGAGTCGGGATGCCTGGATGACCCCGGCCCTTTTGTTAACCAGCTGTAGGGTGGCTCTGAGCCCCCAGTTTCTTCAGACAGTAAACAAAGCACATTCAGCCGAAAGATCCCTAAGACCTGTTCTTGTCTGAATAGTGCACATCAAGATGGTTCTGCAAGCTCAGTCATACATGTATTGATCTTATGAGCGAAATAAAAATAAAAGCATACCCTTCATACGCACACACATATATGTGATATATACATATACATGTGCGTACATTGTGTTGTTCTTCTTTTGATTTCTCTGGTGACTCCAGTGTTATTTTATAGGAGAGACTGGGTACTCTTCATGACACTGAGCTCCAAAGTTTAGAACTATTCTTTTGGTGGTCTTGAGAAGGTTGGATGTAGGGCCATGTGTTTGATAGGCAAGTGCTGTACCAGTGAGCTGCATCACTCCCCTTTTGATTTTTTATTTTGAGACAGTCTCCTTAAGTTTTCCAGTCTGGCCTTGAATGTGTTATCCTCCTGCCTCAGCCTCCTGAGTAGCTGCGATTGCAGGTGTGTGCTACTGTGCCTGGCTAGTGTTTTAACAACCCTTCTCATTTCGCCCTGTGTCTTCCTTAGGATTTTAGCCAAAGCCTTCTTGAACTGGCTTAGACTTTGCTTTTAACTCTTTCAAGCGATCTTGGTTGGTGTCGCCCTCTGCGATTTGTGAAGGGAAGTGACATTTCGAATAGGCATCAAGAGATGGCTGTGTGCAGGGGTGGATTGTACTAGACACCAGGTAACTGCTGGCACAACTGTTACACATCAGGTAGCTCCCACTGGCGCAGCATAGACCCTGATTAAAGTTGACATAGGCAGCACCTGTGGCTGCCTTTGTGGGGTACATTGAAGCCCTAGGATTGCTAAGAATTGTCACACTGAGACATGAAGTCAGTGTCCTAGGAAAAAAGTCTGTGTAGGTAGTATTTTTGTTTGTTTTCTGAGCATAAGTAGTATGTTCCTAGAGTGAGACTAAGTTGCTTGTCAAGAGCAAGGCTTAGCTTTGCACCCCACAAAACCCCTCAGTAGAGCTTGAGTGGGTGACACTGCATGTTTACCTGTTTGAGATGAGGACTAGATGCCCTGTGTATTTCCAGCTGGAGTTTTCAGTTGGGGGAGGGTTGAGAGAAACAGTACAAAATCTAGTATGAGGGTGACTGGTCTGAGAAAGGGAATCACAATAAACAACAAATCTTAAAAGGCTAAAAAAATATAGTTGTGCACTTACAAGCTATGTGGCTGAACTGAGCGGATTGCAGGTTGGAACTCATCCTGGATACTTAGTAACTTAGTGGACTGCTATATCAAAATGAGAAATAAAAAGGGTAGGTGGTGTAGCTCAGTGGGAAGGCCCTGGGTTCAATCTGGAGAACCACAAGACAAAGCAAAACAAAAACTAAAAAATATGACAAAAAATATTCATTACTAATTGGCTGTCAGATACATGTTTTTCTCTATGTTCCAGCTGTGTAGAAAGAGAATCCAGTCCTTCCTCTACTACAGATAAAGGGAAGTTGTCTCCCATTTCTGATGGTCGGGGTCAGATACTACACATGAGGCTTCGCACTAGCCAGCTTCCCTGTTGTCTGACCTGGACCATGCTGCTGCGCCTGTAATACTCAAGGGGAGCACTAGGGAGGAGGTAGGAGGAGGCAGCAGCTTCCCCAGCCCCAGGATGACATTGGGCTTCTGGAGATTTTAGACCTCATGGAAGCTAGGAGCTCCTGTGGCTATGGAAAAGGCCACCAAGCAAGAGGCACTGAGAGGCACTTTGCCGCATAGTGAGCCCACCTGCATTTAGGACCCTATCTACTAAGATCATGGTCCTCGTCATGTGAGTAGTTGACATTTCTGTATTAACTTTTTACATTCAAATTTCAAAGACACCTCAAAACTAAGTGTCTTTGGAAGATCTAAAAGTTTGCTTTTTGCCTTTTCCTGGGAAAAGTGGTTGTAGAATGATTTCATTGTGGAAGGAGATGAACATCTCGATCATGCATTTGGTTTAATTTGCAAAATTAGATTTTCATTTTAAACCATTAGTTATGAAAGAAAAGTTCTTATTTTTTTTAGACATATCTATTTGAGTGAGATTAAAGTTGCAGTTCTTTTTTTTTTGTTTTTCCTGGGTTTTAAGATCCTTCTTCTTGCATAGGACGTACTCAGGTCTGCTACAGGGAACAGACCGAAGAGCAGTCAGTGACGCTCCCAGAGCACCAAACGCAGTGCCTGTCGAGAGAAAACCCTGGATTTCCTGACAGTTCTCCACCTGTGGCAGGGTCATTTATTTCCCCGATTTCCATTGTCATGTGTTATGAATATGGGAAAAATAGGGTTGAAGTGTTTGACACCCTTATCCTTGGGCCCAGTGGTAGACTTTATCCTTCAAAGATAAATTGTGAACTTTTGACCTTAGGAAATATAAATATCCTTGGAGAGTCCAACATTAAAAAATATAAATTGTGGTTTTGCCAAGCAAATCTAAACTTGTTTTATTGCTGTCTCAGGTATGGAATTTTATTTTTAAAGACTGCCCTCACTGTTTCTTATGTATGGTTTTAGGCATGTCACTTTCTCCCTAAAAGTGATGTTTCTGTAAATTTCAAGGATAGTAAGTGAGCTTCTAAAGGGAAAAAGAAAAAAAAATGCTTTTTTTATTTTGGCAAACTTGGAATTTTTGTGAGACATTTAGATCAGCTGAGATATAGGACTTCAAGTACCCCAGTGTTCTTATAGACCATCATGGTTTACTAATGGTAAGGTTCAGAGAGTGTCTGAAGGCCTGTCCTTTGTGAGCTGGGTCTTGCAGTGCATTGTCCCACCTACAGGTGCTACCTGAGCCCCTCCTTTGCTGAGAACAGTGCCATTCAGCTCTCTCTGTTTCCAACCATCTCTCACCTAGCCATGGGCTATCAGCTGCATAGATTCCTATTTAAATTGCAAACTTTGTCTCCCTGCTGGGTGCTCTGAAGCCCATCTGGTACTCCTGCCTGCCCTGGGGTGGTCCTCAGTTCTGGAGTCTGACTGTGTATGGACCCCCCATGCGTTGTCCCTGTCTTCTCCTTCCCTCTGTTGTCCTCCAACAGGAGATCATTGCACAGGGCTATAACTATCACAGACCTCAGTGTTGATCTGTGAGTTGCTCAGTAACTTATAATAGCTAATCAAACCTGCTGTTTAGGTTAATGCCCTGGGGATGTGGCTCACTTAGGGAATGTTTTCAGTTTTTGGTGTTCTTGTGTAAGGAGCCAGAACACAGTAGCCCTCGCCTAGTGCCCAGGCAGAAGCCTTATCATGTACCCTGATTGTGGACAGCTTCTGAATCCTTCCCACCTTTCATCGACAGATATTGATTGAGTATGAGAAGGCAGTCACAAACGAACCACACCCCCCACAGAAGTGGGCCTGCTCCCTAGGATACACTTGGACAGTGGTGCAGCATTTGGACTTGTGGATTCCACATTCTGGAGTGAACACCTCTGGAGTAGAGGATCTGCCCCTTCCTGCCGCAGTCCCAATCAGTTCCTTCTGAAGACAGCAGTCCCTGTTGTGAGTGTGAAGCTTCAGAGTACACAGTAGGATTAGCTAGCCAAGGCTAGCTCCTCCACCAGTTCAGAGGCCAGTCACTGCATTGCTGATTGGGTAAGGAAGATCCTCACCCTGAGTCAGGCATCGGGGGGAAGTGAGGCTAACATGGGGGAAATGGTGGTCCTTTCATCTTGTGACCCCACCCCAGTGTACTGGTACTTCATTTTGTATGGTTCTCATAGTTAAGTAGTTTTGATTTCTTCACTATTCAAAGTGAAGCTTATAATAAGTAGATAAACATAAAATCAGGGGGAGTTTAGTGCTTAAGCCCATAGTTAAAACAATAGAAATGTATTTTCTCCTGTTCTGGAGGCTAGAAGTCTGAGATCAGGTGGTAGCTCCTGGGAATTCTTGGTGTTCCCTGGCTTGTTGTACAATGCTCCAACATCTGTTTCTATCTTTATGTACCCGCCTTCTTCTCTGACCTCTTGTTATAATCATTGGATTTAGTGCCTACCTTCATCTAGTCATACCACCTTAACTAGTCATATGGGAAAAACCCCATGTTCAAGTAAATGCACATAATAACGTTCTGGGAGGACATGATATAACCCCTATAGATGCCAAAGAGAAAACTGTTTCAGGTCTTATTATTTGGGCAGCAGCTTTTATTGCAGACTGGAGGTACAGATACTAGATGTGCGTAGGACTTTTTGTACATAAACCAACTATTAATTTGGTTTGATAACCAATCATTACTGATAACTGACAGTTATTGTTGGTAATAACCAACAAACAATATCATCTTGACCACTTAGTAATTTTTGAATTTGGCCATTGTGAGTCCACACTAAAGTATGAAGGAATTGACTAATCCTAGAAGGACCCACAGCAGAGCCTTCTGATTAGCTGCAAGGAGTCCTTTGACTTTACCAAGTAGGGAGAGTAATACAAAAAAGGGTCCCCAAACTGCATGTCCTTAAGACCCTTGCAATACTGTGACTTAGTGAAACATCTTGGAGGACACTGAAGTTAGTAAATGGATGTATCATTTGTCATTTTTAATATATTTCCCTAAAATTTGACAACTGAAGAGTGAAATATTTCTCCTCTTTGACTTGGGTTATAGTACAGGATTTTTCAGACAAAATGGTCTTATGTCTGCCAGTAGCAGACGTCACAGAGCTAAGAACTTCCCTGTGTGGGGTCCAGCATTTATAGAGCCGTGTCAGCAGAATACCCTCATCAGATGTGGTGGCGGAGGTGTGGGTGGCTCAGCAGAGAGCAGCCTTGCCGTCAGAGGGAAAGATTTGGGTAAAAGATGCTAACTTGTTGCTGCTTGGATTTCGTGGCCACATGCTTGGGTTTCTAGCAGCTTGCACTCATTAGTTTCAGGCAGTCTGTCCCTAATGTTTGTAGGGCCTGGGTTTTGAAACCCATGTCCTTCCCTTCCCAGTCCTGGCTCCCTCTGCAGCATGAAGGGCCCCACAAGGGAACCACGTGTCACTCTCACCTGCACAGGTGCTCTGGTTTCTGCACACAGTGGAGTTCTTGCAGAAGTCAGGCTTTGGGATGCCCTTGAGGTGTGATGCAGGGGGTCCAAGGTGCAGGGTACCTGGGACACAGCTAAAGGCTGAGCACCTTCCCTGGGGGCTCTGAGGTTCGTCTGGCGCAGCACAGGCCTTACTGGTTTAACTGGGTCAGCCCATTCTCATTCTCCTGGGCTTTTATGTCACCTCTGGGTCAGGGGATCATTCCTATAGTAATGTGGCTCTCTTGGCTTTAGTAATTCCAATAAGCATTTCTGAGTGTCGGCCACATCTGAGATACTTTACTGGAGATTTTGAGAAATGCAGCAATTCACAGGTGGGCTGGTGTCCTCGATGAGCTCACAGGTCTGGTTGGGGAGGAAGGTGTTTATTGTGTACATACTTAATGAAGTGGGAGTGACAGATGTTCAGAAGGGTCTCAGATAACTTGTGGAGGAATCAGAGCCCAGAAAAATGGGTAGAGGGAAGTGAGATCAGGGACCTTGGTAGAGCAGGGAAAGTATGAATTGTTTGAAGGGTGAATGAAGTGTGGGTTGGATGTTGTGTGCCACGATTGGAAAAGGCGCCTCACCCTGCCACGTTTGCAGCAACCCTTGTTGGCGGACGTAGTAGGAGCAGCTGAGGAATGTTCAGATGCAGAAAATGACAAATACCCCACATTTTCACCTGGGACATAAATCTTTTGGATTAGCAGCCTTGAATTAGCCTAAGAGTGCAAGTTTTTTTATGTACTTCATGTGTACTCCTTTGCGTTTAACTTGGATAGTTTTGCCTTTTGTTCAGAATTATTAATAGGGCCTTGGCTCAGGCTTTTCAGCTATAACATAACATGTGCATTTCTAGAGGAGCAGGGCTTATGGAAAAAAAATAGAGCCAGACCACTCCAAACCCATGCAACTTGGTAAAAGAGTAAAAATAAAATCATAAAGACACCATGAATTTCTAGTATAGTAAGTGTGCGTTCTGCATTAGAAAGAGGTGATATAGCTTGTTGGAAAGGGATAAACAGATCATAGCAGGAAGGAGAAAGCAGAGAGTCAGAGGGCATGGAGCTAAATGGGGAGAGCAGATATTCTGCCCTGGCACCCTGGGTTTCCCTGTGGCCTAGTAAGTTCTGGGCGGAGTGAACTTCAGCATCCCTGTTGGTGGCCCGCACACAGGAGTGCAAACATTTTTGTTCTGGTGAAACCCTGTATTAGCCAGTGTGATATCACATTGGCCCAGCTATGTGCCTTGGTTGGCCAGTGGAGGACCAGCTGGTCCAATTAGAAAGCCAGGAGTTGTAGCAGGTGGGTCCTGCCGGTTTCTTCCGTATACACATGCTGTCCTGTCAGAGTACAGGTGTGGGCAGCTCGCTGTGTGGTGGTTCACTTTGCCCAGCGCAGGTGTAGTCCAGGCCTTCCTTTTTGCCGGTGAGGAAGGCTCTGGGTGTCTGCAAAGGCTCAGCCTGTGTTAAGCCCTGTCCTCGTGCTCACGGGAGGACATATTTCCTTGTAGGTCTCACTGGTAGGCCTTGCAGACAGTGGGTAACAGTTACAAAACTAGGTCCTAGTTTAGTAGAAGTTGGCTTAGATGACTAAAAAGCAAAGAATGTTTGACCTAATTCTTTTCAAAGATTTATAATCCAACCTTGATTATGTGAAAATTCCTCTCTCACATCTCTGTTTTTCTCCCTGTCTCTCTCTTTGTCTTTCTCTCTGCCTCCAACCCTCCCACCCCCCAACACCATAGGAGAGAACTCTTTTAAAAGTTAATGAAGGAGTTTCAGTGGAACCCTATTAGATTTTCCTCCCATTAAATGCCTGCTACAGACTTTTAATGGATGTTTTAACTAGGCATTGTTATCAAAAGGACTATGGCACAAATTAAAACCAGGCCTACAATCTGTGAAGAGAAACTGGATTTCCTTTTTGCCTTTAGGTAAAGAAGAAAAAAGCAAGGAGGAGGTGAATTCCACATAGGTATTTTTAGAAGTTGGATTCAGGAAAATAGCCAGTGCTTCCTAAAGCTGTGGAAACAAACAGTATGACATACTTTGCAGGTGTCTCTTCTTAAAGTGAAGACTTTTCCAGGCACCTCTAGATTTTTAAGGGAATGCCAGCATGGATATGTAATTATTTAATTGATATTTAAAACATGTCTAGTTTTTATGACAGGGCATCATGCTTCCCATTTATCAACATAAGGCACTCTAGCAAAAGGAAAGGTCATATCCAGGGGCTGTCACTCTTGAGCTGACCTGTCTATACTCACCACAAAGAACATAAAATTTTTAAAACTTTTGGAGTCCTGATTTCTCATTTTATTCTGATTTATTTCAGTGAATTTCTCCCTTTTCCACTATAAAATTTGTTTATCCGAACTGTAGATTCTATGTTTCAGGTTTGGGAATTCTTGTCTACTGCAGGCAGGTATGAGAACGGAGGTGGGAACATTCTTCTATTCCCCATCCACAGCTTCATTACAGAGTAACTGCCACTTAATTTTTATCACAAATTGCTCATAATTGTGGCACTTAAAAAGATACCAAGTTCGCTAATGGCTATTCCTTTCATGTATCATAACGGAAAAAAATGTTGTTTTGTTTTACCAAAAGCAATTCTAATTATTCTTGGTGTTAACCTTGGCCAGGTCTGATCTCTAACCTTTGTCTACTAATACAGTTTTCTGGAACAATTACAAAGCCATAGGAAGTGTCGCTCGCTCTTTCTCTCCCTTGAAGATGTGCTCACCCTTCCCATGCACAATGCCAGCTCTCCAGGTGTCCTTATCCAATATGAATGTTTCAAACTTCATGTCTCTGAACTGGACATTTTGAAAGGAAAGTTAAACTCAGTGTTTGTTACCTGGGCATTTCCTATGAAAAAATCAGCCTCAGTTCTCTGGAAGGATGTTGGCTAAGATGAACATATTGCATTGTTCAGGGCTATCACACTGCAGTGCTATGATGTAGCTGATGTGTGTGTGTATCTCCTGGCAAAGGTGAGGAAGTCTGTGACCTTCACGGTGTGGGAGTGTGATTGTCCATCTTCACCTCAGGAAAGTGGGGGTGACAGTGGGAGCCCAGGGCTCTCTGTTCAACCTCTAAGGGGGTGTCACTGGTTTCCGTGGTAGGCACACGGACATGAATGGAGGAAGGCAGAGAAAGAGGGAGGAAGGAGAGAGGGGAGGAAGGGACACACACACACACATGCACACATACATAGAGAGAAAGAGAGAGGGAGAGAGAGAGAGAGAGAGAGAGAGAGAGAGAGAGAGAGAGAGAGAGAGAGAGAGAGAGAGAGAGAGAAAGAGACACACACCTACATAATCTTGGCCAGAATGTACCCTCAATGCAGAGCCCGTCATCCTTCAGTTGCCTGCCAGCTCAGAGCACACAGTGATACTGAAATTTCTGATAGTGGGCTTAATTTTATTAGCTGTATTAGCCAAGACTACTAAACCGTTTAGATCGTGCCCAAGTCACAGGCTTTTTTAGAATGGGTGAGGCTTTGGTTCTCTTAAGCCTATGGCCTTATTTTTCTTTTAGGCACAAAGCTAGTTTAATTGAAGGAATGATTTGATTTGCTGCTGCTACAGCAGAAGAGCTTGAGATGAGGCAAATTTTCTCTCCTTTCACCCAAACTCAAGAATTTAATGCCAGCAGGTGAGCTTCTGAAGGCTGCTATCAAGTATACAGAGACAATAACTGTCTTAAAAGCGGAATTTTGTCAATATTTTTTGCTGTGGGCCAAAGAACATTCACAATAATGGAGTACTAAAGCCCAGCTTGAAAATGTTGTGGAGTGAGAGGGAGTGGAGGATTTATTCCATGTTGGAGCTTGCAGTATTTTGGTGGTATCTATGGCTTCTGAATAATCTTTTTGTTCTAGCAAATGGAGGCCCCCAAATATACTTTCCTTTTCAGGATTATCATCTGGTAGACAGTTTTATATAGGGCTTGTGAACTGGGAGCAACTCCCTGGGTTCATGGCTTCTTTTCAGTGAACATCCTAACCCACAACCTACTATTCACCTTCACCACATGCTTGCATTTTCTGACAGAGACTCTCAATGGCAGAATGGCCAGGAACTGACCACACTGTCAGGCATGGCAGGGTTGCCGTCCCACTTTGGAAAGGCCATACAACTGCTACATGAGGTGGGGAGAGGTGTGGGCATGGAGCACCCTTCGCCAGCCGTTGTGGCTGCCTGGAGGTCCCTGGGCCCGTTTCACAGCCAGTGGAGTTCCTTTGCTCTTAGTTTTAAATATGCCATTTCAGCACACATTTTCAGAAAGTGGGTGAAATAGCAAATTGCACAACCCACAAAATGTAATGGCCTTGATGACTTAAAACAGATGTTAGATTCAGTTGCCCAAATTGCCTTGCTCCTTAAGTTATCTTTGAAAAGAATTGCTCCCTGAAATTCGGTTTTGGAAAACATCTTTCTCTTCATTCTTCTTGTGAGGACCGGTACCTGCATCGTGAAGGCTGTGTCAGGAGAGCAGCTTACTAATACTGAGGTGTAACTATTTCTGCAATGTTGCTAACGTTCTCTGTATTTCATATAATTAGAAAGGGAGAAACGGAGGAGCAGCCACACACGTGCATGAGCGCTCAGGCTCACACACAGCAGAGAAGCACAGCTCTCTCCTGCTTTTGCAGTATGAAAATATCTGTGAGTTTTTCATTAAATTACTTGTCGCTGTGTTTATTTGAAATGTTCATTTAACCTTTTTTTTTTTTTTACTTCTTGTTCATTTTACTAGAAAACGGTAACAGCAAAGATTTTATTTATTCAGGGCCATAGTGCAGGCAAAGTGAAAGTAAATCTCAGCCTTCCGGTTGGATTTGAAAACCAGAGAAACAGGACACTATTTTCTAAAATATGAAGATAAAGGCAAAAGGCAGTTAAATTCTTTGAGGGACTTTGAAATGAGAGAGACCATCTCAGGTTATTTTTTGAGGGTGCATATGAAAATTACATGCAAGCTTACAAAAATACTCCAAACCGTGAATCCACCGGGCAGACAGGGCTTTCAGCATGCCTACCGACGGCGTCAGAAGGATAGCTTGATCAGAATATCAGTGCTTCAATAATTGCATTCTGCTTCAAATATAAAATTCCTACCTGAGTACAACTTAATAATTATGCTGGTTTTTAATGAAGACTTTTTCCCTTCAGAAATAACATATGATGCAGTTGGATGTGGAATGTGATAGAAGTGTATTAATCCTTAGTTTTGTCTAGAAAGTAATAAATTTTGGTCCACATTCCTTTTATGGTCCTCTTCATGGGTATATTTCAAGCATTAATTTGAGATTGCTTAGGTACTCTTTTATCACTTTATATAATCCAAGGATTATTTATTATTACAGTGAGTAATGATGAAGTCAGAAATATGGAGCTGAAAAATATAAAGATATTTTTGTAAATATGGTGGACAGTCAGTTGGTCCACATTAATAGAGGGTTGAAGTAAAAGAAAATAGAAAAACCACAGATTCAAAAAAATGTTTTTCCTCATTTGGAATCCATTTTGTTACATATAAGGAGCTAATGTTTTTGGTTAGATATGACATACATGTTTACTGGCCTTCTTATACTTTTCATATTCATCATACATCATATGTTTTTCCAGCATGCCTAACTTTGCAAGTGAGAACATTTTAATTGTGCTCTGTAGTGTCTACATTCGCGGCTGAGCCTTGGGTGACCAAACCTGTAGCTTCTTTATAAACAGTGAAGAAGTATCTGCAGAACTCAAGCTTCTGAAATCTAGTGCATTAGTGAGCCAGCGGGGTCACAGACCAGCAGTCTCAGGGAAGCCTCTTGTGTTTGGGAGGGATGCCTTCCTGCAGGCAGGGACTTTGTGCAGTTCATGGGAGTGAGGGCAGGGAGGGTTTGGTTGGGGGCCCAACAGCTGGCTGTGGCGCTACCTGCTCTTGGGTTTCATATGGAAGGCAGGCAGTGTGGCTGTCTTGGGAGCCCCCACCCTGCTCCTTCGCAGGGTGAAAGTGCGGTGTTTTTGGTACTGCTCTTGCTTCACATTTCAGTCTCCAGGTCTGCTGCAGGTCCTGGCAGCGCTGTCTCTGTATGTGGTCCTGCAGCAACACCCCCTTTGCTTTGTCAGTACTCTGACCAGGGCAGGGTCAGAATTGTCATCCAGAGGACAAGCTCACAGTGGTAGAGAAGGTCAGGAATCCTGAGTTCTTCAGACCCCCACCCCCACCCCACCCCCGCCTTGCCGGCATGGACCTTGGAAAGCTAATAAATCCTGTCCGGGTTTCAGCTCCCCAAATTGGATTTTTCTGAGCAGGTTTAAAAGCAAATCCTGGTCTGCCCTGGGGTCTCCCTGCACTCCACCCAGCAGTGAGGAATCACACTCTCTCTTTGCATACCCCATCCTCTTAGCACCCCTAATGCCAGTCCAGGACATGGAAGAGCTGTTCTTAGTGCAGAGTTTCCGGTCTTTCAGGGAAGCCTTTTCTGTTACTCTCAGGGCCTTTCTTCAAGTGCTACGGCTAGCCCCTTCTCTGTGCCTGAGCCTGCTTTCCTGTGCTAGGTCAGTCCTTCGGTCTGAGCAGCTGCAAGTTGGAGCTGACTTCCCCTTGTCCTCACTGCCCTGGACAGTGCCTGGCCCAACTGGACATTGAGGAAGTGTGTACGAGGGAATGAATGAGTTGGATGAACCAGCCAGCCAAGAAATGATTGCACCAGTCAGCCCTGCCAATCCTTTTGTGCTGAGGTAGGATTGTCTCTTTCCTGGAAGCTGAAGGAGTGATCCCTCCATAAAGGGCATTTGGTCTTCATGGAAGGCAGGGGCTTAGCTCATCGTCACAGTGTTAGTTCCTAAGAGATCATAGAAATCAGAGATGTGATTTGGCTGGACATAACATCAAATGTGGAAAGTCAGAGTTCAAAGCAGTGCTAAGATCGTGACACTCAGGATGGGAGAGAAAGAGGCAGTGTAGGAGGGGATTCCTCCCAAATGTCCAGATGGGTAGAGCACATTGCCCAGCCTCTGTGCTGAGTGTGGCTGAGGCTACCCACCTTTAATGGGGATGTAATTCCTAATTTATCTAACTTTTTTCCTCCTTGCAAAACTTTTCTTGTTATATGGAAAATATAGATATATTTTTAAAAACAAAAATGGGGTGATGGTTGTATTCACCAGGTTACATTTTCATGCTGTAAATGGTGAATAGCATTTTATATTCTATTTTATATATTTCCATAATTATTTCTTTAGTTTTTTTTGTGATTAAACTTTGGCATTTATTGCAAATCTGTCTTCAAAATCTATTAATGAATCTTATGAGTAACAGTGTGTGAAACGTCTACTCCTGGAATCATTGGCAACACAGGCATTTTAAATTCTGTCATCTTTGCCAGTTAAGTCACCAAAATAGTGTCTCTATGTTGTTCTTGGATTACAGGTGAGGATAGATATTTTTCCATATATTTTATCAGACAAATGTATTTTTTCCTTTTAAAATTAATTTTGCTCATGTTATGTGTTCATTTTTTCTGTTGATCTATTCATTTTCTTATTGCTTTGGAAAAGCTATAATAACGATGTTAACTCATCTTTCTAGAATATTGTTGCAGATGATTCCCTTTGGTTTGATATTAAAACAGTTTGTGATGATTTTGCCAGTTTCTATTAGTTTTGAGATAACCTGGCTGACGCTGGTTTATTTTGGAAAAATATGAACACAGAAAAGCAAATTTAAAAATTAATGAATAAATTATTTGAAATCGTATCATCCAGAAATAACCAAAATTGATATTTTAGAGTATGCACATAGTATCCAATCTTATTGATAGGCAGAATGTTTTGGAAAAGTCCACAATCGTTGGAAGTTTGATTCTCTCCCAGATCCATAGTTATAAACAACTGTGTAATTAATAGCTTTGTATGTATATCTTGGCAATAGGCTCATTATTTCCCTGATAAATTCTCAAAAGTAGAATTACCAGGTCAAAGGTTTTGGATGTTTTAAATTATTTTGCTGCATTTACTGCCAACTTGCCTTCTTTCCAACCCCACCAGTGGCATGCATTTCTCTGAGCTATGGCATTTTTTGATGTACTGAGTTTTTTTTTAATGTAGTTTAATTGGCCCTTTCCTGCATAGTTTCTGCCTTTGAAGTAAAGTGTAATGGCTCATTCTAACCCTCAAGATTATATAGATATTCAGTTTTATTTTCATAGATTTAATTTTTCAGTACTTGAATATTTGTTATATCTGAAATTAATTTTGGTATATGGTGTGAGGTTGGCTTGTAACTTTATTGTTATTATTTTCCAAAGTCAGTTTCCCTAGTGCCACTTATTAAAAAAATCTAATCTTTCTACATTGAACCCTAAAGGCTACCTTCCTCGTACACTAAATTCTTACTTGGGACTATCAATTTTCACTTGGATTTAACCAGCAAACTGTCTGTTCCTGCCCGGTGTTTCCTTGTTTAAATTACTATAGCAATAAAATACATTTTAGATAACCTGTAGCTTTGTCCCCACCCAGTGAGCATTACTCTTCCTCACTCAAAGAGTATCTTTCTGTTTATCTGTATGAGGTGAACTGCAGAATCATGTTGTCAGTTTAAAAAGTACTTTAGGTGGTTTAACCGGAATGGTATTGAATTAATACATTTAGGATAATTTTCCCATTCTAAAAATAAAATTGGTATGTTTTCAACTTCATTCAAGTCTTATTTTATCGGCTACTGTCAAGTTTTGTGAGTTTGTCCCATAGTTTCTCACCTCTATTTAAAAAAAAATCATCTCTTAGATTATTTATTGTCTTATTTTGTGTGGTGTTTGCTCTTATAAATAGAGTTACTTTTCATTTTTAACTGGCTAATACTGGTGTAATGGGCTGCCATTGCTTTTTTGATATCTTTTTTTTTCCATTTAGTTTATTGGTACATCTTTCTAATTAGCTTTTCATTTTAGCAGAGGATACTGCTTACCGTGGTATGTGGTACTTAACAATCCAGATTTTAGTGCTTTTATTGTGTCCTTCTGTTGTAGCTTTTCTATTTTGAGAAAACAGTTGCTTTTCAACATTGAATCAATCAATAACAAATTTTTGGATTTTTAAAAAGGCAGCTGTCCGTTGAAAGAGATGCTTTAAAGCATCTCTGACTAAATCATTAGTGATGAGAAGCATCTGAAACTGCAGCACACAGGAGCAGTGCTGCGAGGTGAAGGTCTGGGAAACAGGGTGTTGTTGGGCTGGGTCGAATCAATGAGATTCTGGGATGATGGGGCCAGAGAGTGGAAACCATCTGCAAGTCTGTAAAGGCTGTCTAAAAGTCCTTTCAGAGTGACTTGGCAGGAAAGGGGCTTAACCCTAATGAAACAGTGAAAGGAACTGTGTTTTAGTATTAAAAATGCCTGCCTGAGAGGGCTTTCAAGCAATGTGGGAAGGGATTTTAGGCTGGAGAAAAGGTGTGTTAATAATGAAATCTTCCCCATTCACTCAGTCTTCAGGCTTAGGGAAGGCCTTTTGCAGTTTTCTTCCAATTGTGCCACTTTATAAATACTTATCAGTTTTTCAGCAAGTCAGCATTGTCTGGTGGCAGTGAATAAATCTTTAAAAACTTAGAAAATCGGATGGGTTTGTATTTGCAGCATTTATTTTCATGGCACATGCCTAATTCTTGTTGAATAATCGAGACATCTGTTAGTCCTGGGGCCTGAGCCTAGGATGATACCTGCTGCAATATCGATATGTTTGGGGTAGTTTTTCATGGTTGTTTTTCACCTAATATAAAATAATTTTTCTTTCTTCATGATTCTGCTTGGTTTTTCAAATGAAAATTAAATTTTGGGTTGTTATATAATATACTGTAATTTAGAAGCTGAAGTTATGTTTTTGCTGCGTTTTCTACCCTGTCTGTGAAAAAAGCAGTCCCCGCGACTCTATGGGGCTGTAGGATTATTTCATGTGATAATGCATAAGTAAGTCTTCGAGGCATTAACGTGAGTACCTTTTCTTGAAACACAGTAAAACCTCGCGTATGTGGAAACTCATTCATTAACCATCGCTATTCTTCTGGAACAGAACTAAGGTCTGAAAAGGAAAAAAAAGAGATCCAGCCTCAGAAGTCCACACACCAGATTGACATGTTCACTCACAGACACAGAACCACCACTGTTCTCATTCACCGTTTCCATTTTGTTTTTCTGTTACACACAATTCTAGTGGTCACAAATATCTCTTCTAGGCTATAGCAAATTAAAAGTTGAAAATTGGAAGCAGGGGAAAGGTACACAGATAATAGTGAAAAATAATGGCAGATAACCTAAGGTAAAGGGAGAAGGAAGTAGAAATAAGATAGTACAAGAATAAGCAATATGAGAAATATAGCATTGTAGGCCTTTTCATTAGAAATGAAATAAGTTCTTTGCTGCTAGGTGGTCATTACTGATTGTTCACAGGTTTTATCTCTAGTCCTCAGGAAGATTTCAATTTGTATTCAGCATGATTTAAACGGTGTCACAGAAGCATGTATATTTTATGTTTAAACATTTTTGTAGAATTCTGTTTAAAAAGATCAACCTTCAGTTATCCAGACAACACAGCCTCCCTAAATGACTTTCTACTTGGGTTCTCATGAGTTGTGGTTTTACTTGAGGATGTGCTTCAGTAATTGAATATACATTCTTTATTTTCTGGAAACGCTTTTGCGTATACTTTATTATGGTTAAACATACTTTCTGCGTCTGTTTTGATGTGTATACTTGAATTGGCTGCAAACGATTTGGTTCTGTTCTCCTGACATGTGTATTTCCTCTCTTCCCCCTTTCCCATCTGCGATGCTTTCACTAATACTGCATTTGGAAGAGGATAGTGCTTGCTGGGCTGTTCTAACATGTGCGGATCTGGTTGAATTCGTGTCTGCTGTTTACCTCTAGCTCTTGTCCTCACACCTCTGTGGAGATGGTGTGCTGTTCTCCAGTGGTAGAGCTGAGGAAATGTTGCTACACCTGTGAATTTGACTCAACATGAAACAAATAGGCGCAATCCAGGTAACATGCTATTTGCATTTAAACCCATGCAATCACTTTTTTATTCTAACCGATCTATTTTGTCTTCCACATAGCTGAGGAGACACTATGAGCCAATTGTCACTTCTTAAAATGTAACTGTTTTAGATTTGATACCTGATACAGTACCTAATAATATTACAGGTATTAGGAAAATGTCATTTGTACTTTTAATAACTATGTGATTTTCTTGATTATTAAAAATATTTATTTAGACTGAATACAAGTGAAAGAATTGAAGCCCAGTTTTTAACATTTCTAGTCAATTACTTTTCATGGACAATAGATGTCTGAATTGTTTGATCTTTACTAAGCATATGGAATTGTTGCTTGGTGCTGCAGTTACCAAACCAAAAGATAATATTGTTTGTTGTGTGTATTTTACTTCTTATACTTAGGAGGAAACTGGACTAATGAAGAAAAATAACATTCGTGCTTATGTCCTAGAAGAATGTCTATAATAACTATTTATTGTTCACTAAAGAAATTAAATTACTTAATGAAGGTGAATTATTAATTTATTAGGAATTTAATTTGGGAGCTATTTTTATAGGGATATTGGGCAGGCAAGAATGATAACACTTTAATGCAGACACTCAAATGCCTTTAAATAGGCAACTAAGCGTATTTCAACAGAAACAGATAGTCTATGCTTTAAATAACAGTATTTCAACAAAGACCTATTATCAACTGAAGTATGCAATTAGTAGGGGAGTATGGTTTCTTTAAGTAGAATTTATGTTCAAAAGTAGAGTTGGTTGTCATTGATGGGCATTGTGTCATACTTTATAAATTAGGTTCTATTGCTGAAAAATTTTGAAACTGCTTGGTAGCAGAGTGGCTGTTCATTGTTAACTTTGGGTTATTAAAGTGAAGAAATCAGACAGATCAAAGCATCCCAGCCCTGGTCACACCAGTCAAGCTGGGTCACCATGACGTCCTACACAGAGTCTGTTTGCATGGTCTTCCAATAAGATATACTGTAATATTGCCTTTACTGGACAGTAGTTCTTTTTCCTTTTTAAAATGCAACAAAATGAAGAGATGAGAGATTTCTTGATATCGCTATATTAATTAAAGATTATAGTGAAGCCAGAACTGGCAAATTAAGGTGAATTCAGTGGAATCTTCTGGAAATACCTTCATGTAATTATTATTGTAGTTCCTTTATGGATTACATGGGAGAAATGTGGGCAGAGCCTCATTTTTTTTTTAAGCTTTTTTGTTTGAAATTTTGGGATGTACAAATTTCCTGATGTCTTTGTGTAATTTCTACAGCAAACCATGTCACATGGATATAGGAAGATACCATTGTGTACTTTACTTGCTCCGTACCCAAAGAGAAGCCATGGCTAGGCTATGTACCTGGAGACATTTATGCTTGAAATTAAAGCTTTTGTTTTTAATCTCTAAGTTGTGATATTTCAGGTGAAGTCTTCCCACTTATGATTGACTTATGTGTGAAATGCCGTGATATTGTAAATACCTAGATAACTTGATTTAATTACCTATGTATCAGAAAGCAGTAGCAATGTTTATTTATCGTCTCAAAGACATATGTGAAACACACTACTAGATTTTCATCCCTGATGGAAGGGCCCGTGCTGTTTGTTGAAGTTTTAAATCAGACAGTTAAAAAGCCTTATCAAATTGATCTTCCATTGGGAGATCATTAATGAACTAACCTCCCTCATTGACAGATCACTCAAGGCCCCAAATAGCATGTGATTTCCTTTGTTTGGCAGTAATTCATTTGAAACATTTACCAAAAACCTTGATGTACACAGAAGATGCTAAACCGTTTTGAAGTGATGGATTTTTTTTATTGCTGTGCCAAACCATGCCTCTTCTCGTAATGTGCCAAAGAGAAACACGTACTAATTCTGTCCATGTTTCAGAATCTTGGTCTGGACAGGCAGCAGAAGGGAGAGTTTAGCTTAATAATTATTAGAGCAATGGCATGAACAAACAGAGCTTTCTATGAGAAAATGTTTTAAAGGCTTATTGAATATCTTAGGATATTTGTCAGTTACAAATTTATGAAATTGTTCATTTTTTAAAAAAATTGGTCTTAAGTTTGGTGTTAGCAGGAAAAGAGACTGGTACCTGACATCAGCTAACAAAAGATCTTTGCTTTTGGCTCTGGAGTTTTTCTGTATTACTTGGTATTTCTGTTTGGACAGCATCATGTCACTGTACCCTGGTCCTGGAGTGGCTTTTATATGCTCCCCTTATCCTTGTGGACCAAATGACATGCCTAACTTTGTCAGTGTTAGGCCTGTTCCTTTGAGATCAGAAGTTCTGCTTCTTCCTGGATGGGCACATCACCTGCCTCAGTTCTTGGTCTATCAAATAATAGAATTGTTGCAAGGAGTAAATGATACGGGGCAGCTGATGTGCCGAGACCCCAAACATCGGTGCTGTGGCCCTTAGGGACATCTGCAGTGTGGGCACACACAGCACCTTGATGAGTAGTGGAGGAGAGAGCTTTCAAGTCCTGTGAGTGGTGCTCATAGAGGTGGCTGGGGCTGCTTGGGAACAGTCTGCAAAGAGCTGTTCTGTCTGGGAAGTGACTCACTTTTTAGCTTGAGTGTGACTCAGTGCTTCTATAGCTTTATTGTAGCGTGCAAAGGCTAGCATTGTGACTCGTCCTCAGTGCTCCTCTATGATCTGTGATTGCATAATAGTTTTGCCAGGATGTGTGGGCATATGAGTTATATTTTGTATTGAAATCACATCTGAAGTGGGTAAGAGCTGCCATCTTGTATGGACCACACGGGCTCGTATCTTAGGTGCATATGCATTTGACCTGCATTTATCCTGCAGGTAAAGTAAGAGCTCTCTCTGGGTGGATGTGTGCATTAGCTAATTTTCATGTAAACTGATAAGTATTTGTCTTCTTCATAAATACAAGACATTTAGCTTTACCATTCTCATTAGGGAAAATGAGTACTTTTTTTTTTTTTTTTTTTTGGTGCTGGGGATTGAACTCGGGACCTTGTGATTGCAAGGCAGGCGGCAGCACCACTGAGCTAAATCCCCGGCCTAAATAGTACTTTCTTTGGGCAAAGCAAAGATTTTTTTCCCCTTAGAGTAGTGATTTTTCATAACAAACCCCCTTTCCATATTTACGAAGTATGTGTCACTGTATCCGAAACCGAGCTACTGTAAGTGAAGCAGTCTTAAACACCGTCCTGGGATGTCCACCCCACATGCCCTCCCACCCGGGATTACTGTGAGGGCTGCTGAGGATGTGCCCAGACACTCACAGATGACAAGAATAATGGTAGTAATAGTGACGGTGATGTGAACATCTGCTACCATTAGCTCACCTGTTCCCAACTTATTGTTTTATACAACAATATATACTTATTTTAAACAATAGTACTCAGTTGTAAACACCACTGCACTTGGACCAGCCAGACAACAGAACTCAGTTATGATGGTTAATCTTGATTTTCCGTCTGACTGGCTTGAGGATGCCTAGAATAGTAAAGCACGCTTCATGGAGGCATCATCTAGGGGTTGTGGTTGGTTCCTGGCTGCTCTGGTTCTCTTCCCCTTCACTCTACTTCCTGGCTGCTGCAAGTTGAGCAGCTTTCCTCTACCTCACCCTTCTGCCATGCTGTTTCTACCTGGGAGCCAGGCATAGACTGAAACCCTTAAAACTGTAAGCCCAATAAACCTCTCCTCCTTTTGGTTGTGGGCGTTGGGTATTTTGTTTAAGCAGTGGGAAAGATGACTAATAAAGCTGTATAAAGAAAGAATTGACATTTCAAAGTGAAAACAGGTTTAAAAAGTTACTAATCTTTTCCCTCTTTCTTTCCTCCTTCCCCTCAGTGTGACCAATAAAAGCTGCCTGGTAGCTGGTAATCCCAGCACTCTGGGAGGCTGAGGCAGGAGGATCACAAGTTTGGGCTCTGCCTTGGCAACTTGGCAAGATCCTATCTCAAAAAGGGGTAGGGGGTTGGGAACGTAGTTCAGTGCAAAGGCCTGGGCTCAGTCTCTAGTAACACACATACACACACACACACACACACACACACACGTTTTCTTGGGGCTCATACATTCATGAAACATATAGATATGAGAACGTGGGGTTGTCTTTATTTTCTGCACAATGCAAGCCTGTACAGTTTGGTTCTCTCACTGATCTTAAGGTGATGATGACAAAGCATGATCTTCACCCCACACAGGTCCCACCTAGTCCCTTCTAGCTGCAGCTCTCCAAGGCACAACTGTCCCACGCTGGTCTAGCGGGACCTTACTGATGGCAGCCAGCCTGTTGTGGGTGTGGTCACCCTGGACAGTGCTGCCAGACTCTTAGACACATTTGTGTGCATTTTTTTCCAAGGATGTGTTCCCAGTAGGTTACTGTTGGATCAAAGAATATGTGTACCCTTAGGTGTCAAATCTCTTTCTGGAAAGGCTCTGCCAGCTTCCCTTTCTTGAGCTTGTGAGATGTCTCATGCTCTGAATGAACCTTGGGCTAAAGCCACTCAGCCCTCCGGTTGGTTCTGTGCCTTGGTGGTGGTTATCGGTCCCTTGACTTCCTAACAAAGTCTTGCATGTGAACGAGACAATGAAGGCATCAACGAGACAGGCAGAGCCTCAGGGGTCCTTTGTGTGTCCCGGTCCACTTCTGAGGCCGCTGCTTCTCATGTTCCCTTGGCCTTTGATTACTAACATAGGATTTCATTTCAGCAGCAGGCATTTATTTGTATCTTCATAGACAAGATAGACATATGTCCTGCCTTTGCATTTCCCCAGCATTTGGCTTGTCACCCGTAGGTCATGCTCACAGCATTTTGTGTCCTGGTAGATGGGCTGAGGGTATCCTTTTCACCTCTCATCTTTAAGGCCTATGAAGACAAAATCTGGGCCTTCATCTTGTACCTCTTGTACAAGGAGCTGGGGCCAAGGAGCTGAAGCTCAGGCAGTGGTTTGGGGATAAGGAGAAGAGAAGATCTCTGAGTCTAGGTGTGGACAAAGTCTTCTTTTCTTTCCATTTCCTCATACCTTGGTCCTGTGCCTAAAATTTGTATACCTACCCAGAGGTGGAGAGAAACAAGTGGCTTCTGAGAGCTTCCATGATGCATCATGGGGGCTCCTCCACTTGACATTGATTTGCAGTAGTACCATCATCGAGTGCTCGGACCCCAGCCTACAGCCATGACACGTGAGGTGCCCAGGGAAATCTTTACTTCCCAAGTTGAGAGGGACCCACAGGCAGTGTGATGAAAGGAGTCTGCACAGCTTTATTTGTGCTATCATTGGAGCACCTCTGAAACCAAAAACAAGTAGGTGAAAACTCTGGAATGAGATATAAGTGGGAATTCTTTCTCCAGACCGCCCTTCTCAGTCTGGATCAGGAGTTTCCCTTCTCCTGGGGACCTCCCTTTAGAGCCTCCCTCTTGAGGGACCCAAGCTGGCTGAGTTACTACCTGACTTGATGACTGTGTCAGTTGGAATGGGTTGCTTTAGGAGCAGCCCTCAAGCCTCTGGCTTCAAGTGACTCATATTACATACCCATCTCCATATATGCTGTACATTGTCCTCACTCAGGGACCAGGTAGATGTGCATGTACTACTGGGAACATTGCCAGTTGCAGAACATGGTGGCTTGCACACACACTGCCTTCTAAAGGCTTTCCCAGAGTTACATGGTTTCACTTCCACTTACTTTTCACTGGCCACATCCAATGCCTAGGAGACACAGTTACACAGTTTTGCAGTGTATTGAGAAAGGAAGAACCTGGGTGTAAACACCTCAATGCCTGCTCCATGGCCAAGGGGAAAGGGGGAAGGAGAATTCAGGGAGAAAAGGGCAGCACATCCTGTAGCTGTAAGTCAGAAATCTCTTTAGAGACTAGCAACTAATTCTGCCACAAGAGAAGGGCCCCAAAAGCTCTGGTTAATGGCACCATCATTGTGATACGTTCATGGCTCCCAGGATGACTCTTTTGAAGGACAGCAATCATCTCTTTGCAAAAATAAATTCTCTAAGAATGCTGGAAGACTTGACAGCCCCTACCTAGCTTGACCCATGTGCTTGCTGCTGTAAACTAACCACGGACAAGACATAAGACATGCAGTGGTGACAAAGCCTTGGGACTCCAGTGCCACCATGGAGAGGACAGAATCCACCTCTCATGGGCAGTTGCTCTGGAGACTGACATGCGCCTTCTGATGTTTTTGATGCGGGCTGCTAGTCCTGTCTTGCCTCCCTTCAGGGCTTCTGGTTCTTTCTATCCTTGTTGAAAACATAATTTCTCATTTCATAGTTGCGTGGTGTCTTCAGTTCTTAAATACGACTGATAAGTCACCATGTACTTCTAAGAGGTGCAGCCATTTGAATGGCTCAGGATCTCAGGCTGAAATGAGATCTGCTCTGGGGATTTTAAACCAAATAGGAGTTTTGACTGGGGAGGGTTCATGTTAATTTCTGTGCTCGAAACTTTGCAAGTCGACTTATGGGACTTATGGATTGGCCATCATGCAAGCCACACTCGGGTGACCTGGTACACCATGGAAAGAGCCTGGAGGACAGCCAGTGTAGGGGCTGTGCCTGCATGGCAGTATGAGGTTGGTGGTCCCTAGTAGATGCAGAAAATATTCATCAGGCCTTCACAGGTTTCCCAAAAGATTCTCATTACCATAGACCTCAAGGAAGGGGCTCCCCCTTTTGTAGGGGTGTAACAAACAAAACTGCATACCAGACACAATCAAGTGACATCAGAGCACTGTACTGCATGATGTTGAGTCACGTGAAAGACAGTTGCCTATGTCCTTCTGTATTCTTTTTTTTATCCCTTCAACAAACATTTGAGTATATGCCAAGCAATAAACAGCCCATATAGAACATAGAGGTATAATATCTAGGTGTATTATGTAAACACATTGACAGTCTGCCCCTTGGCCAGCACCATCTGGCTTCTTTTAGGAAATAGTATTTCCTCTCTTTAAGATGGATTTGCATTCGGCATCTGTTGTGGCCTCAAGATTGGCCCTGGTATGATGAACAAAAGTGGATGCCATCATCATTTTAGGGAAGTGTGACTGTCCTCTTTGTCTGGAAGTTACAGCCTCTCCAGGTCCTGGCTTCTCTCAGCAACCTTCATGTTCCTCTCTGCCCCTCGAAATCCACCCCACTCTCCAGCTCCACAGCTTTCCCTCGAGCTCCCCCTTCACACCCTCTCCTCCTGGGAGGGTGGGCAGTCCTCTGAGACACTTGCTTCTGCCAGTGTGTGCCGTGAATGCTGTAGTGCACCACTTTGTCCATGGTGCCCACTGTGGGGGGTGCCCACCGTGCCTGGAACCATGCTGCCAGCTTTCTCCAGGGGCTGAGGAACACTTTCAGAGTGGAGTGGGTCTCCAAGTTTGGCTGTTGCAAGACTGCCTTTCCCACCGATGAGAAGTGGAGACTCCAGGTAGGCCATGGACCCTGCTCAAGGTGTCTCCACAAGGTGTGTCCTGTGATGAAGATGAGAATCTTGTATTCAGGTTGGCTGTCTGGAACTCTCGTTAACCCTCTTCTTCCAATGTTAATCTGTGTGTACTTGAGGAAGTATCATCTGATTCAGGGTGCAGGTTCATTAAATGTTTGATTAAATATATTAGTTGTAGTCCTGTCTTTTTAAAAAATGAAGGCATGAAATCATTTGTCAGAAGTGTAACCTGTCAAGCTAACATTGTGTCTGTGGCTGACTCAGATTAAACTTTTCTCTCTTTGACTTGTGATGCCTTTTTGAGGCCTATGTATCTGTGTGCATTTCTGACTGTGTTGCTGCCATTTTAACCAGTTCTGTCTCTTTGTTCTTCCTCAGTCTCTTAGAGTGAGACACTCTTTCAAGTTTTGTTAAATATTAGTATAAATAAATTGTTAGCAATAATCAATATATTCTCTGGCACCATGTACTATATGTTATAAGCCCCTTTCCTTGAAAACAAATATTAGCATCCCCAATTCGTAACACAATTAAATTAATTTGAATACATGTTTATCAGTTAAGGAAATGGCTTGCTTTAGTTGTGGTGCCAAGATACAATAACCGTATCCAGTATGTCTATATTTCTTATTTCCATCTTGGCAATTAAACTACAGCGATTGTGTTGTTAGTCTTGGTATATCAACATTTTCTACAGATACAATAATTCAGTGTTAAGGAAAAATCAGTGTTTTTCTGAGCTGATTTACATATGTATGTCAGACCCAGCTGTGCCAAGTTTTATGGTTTTGAGGAAAACAAAATGACCTTTTACCAAGTTTTTGATCCTAGGAGAGTCTGTGTTTTGAATTTGGAGGAGAGCAAGCTGTAGAGGAAAAGGGAAGAAGCAATTGTTGATTTATGCCATGATGATAGCAATAGTCAGGGCTCTAAGATGCTTTTCAGCTGTAATGGTATCTTTGCTCAAGGCTACTGTAGTTATACTACGTTAAATTCCATTGTCAGCCAACCCTATGAGTTGCAAGGAACAGAGCTGCTGATACTGACCATAGAATAGTCCCAAATCTCCTTTGTTTTCTTTTCTTATTATGAAGTGCAGTGCTGTTTTACAGACTGGAGGTGCTGCTTCACAAGATCATACAAAGCCAGAAAATTTACAGAATTGTATAATCCTTAGAAAGATGTTAAAAACTTGCCTAGGTGGCTGTACTTTTCAAGTCCCTGGGTTTTATTATGATTATTTTCCAAAAAGAAATTGAAAACAAAATATCATCCAGTAAATAGGTACGTGAATAGCAAGTATCTGAAATGGATAGTTTACCCTTAACAGGAATAGTAAAACATACTACTGAAGCCTTCAGCTGGCTTCGATCAAAATAATTATCTTAGCAATTATCTCTGCTGTTCCGTTAACTTTTGCATGCGGATGGTGTTTCGGAGCCTTTGTGTTCATCAACCTCGTGCTTAGAGTTCTCCCAGGAACTATTATACTGACAGATTTTCTTTCTTTTTTTTTTTTTTAGTGTTGAGAAAAGGAGAAGAAAAGGAAAGGGCTATTTAAAAGGAATTGCACTGTGAGACGTAGTAGTTAGCAGAGCATTTGGAGATGAAGGTGACTGCCTGCGTGGAGAGGTGGGCTCTTTGGCAGGCTCTCTGGTCCGGTCCAGAAGGCGGATTAGAGCCCCAATCCCTGCTACAGACGCAAGGGCAGCAGTGTTTCTAGGGCGAGGAGCTGTATAGAAATAGATCAGGACCAGCCCGTCAGCGTGCATAGACTTAAATATCATTTAAAAAGTTTCATTCTTAAGCTTTAACCTCAAGTCTGAAGTGTTTTTTGTTTCTTCTTTTTAAAATTGAGGGTGCAGATATTTCCAGTTATGCGCTCTTCAGTCATCTTTTGCTCAGTTACTCTTTGGTCCAAGATGAACCATACACAGCAAAACACATTTCTCCTTTTTGTTTCTTCTGATCTTTCAAGAAAAGTTTATCATATAAGAAGGGTCATTTAAAGAGGTATTTTTTTCTTTTGCTTAAGTGGATATATTAAATGCTCTTCTGTTTTGAAATAATTTAATGGAGGAATTTTATTTTATTATATGCAGAATATGATCTCATTTGTTTGAATCTTGGGCCATGGTAGAAAATTTTTTTGGAAAGAAGCAGGCTTTGACCTCTTCCTTCCCCTTTAACTCTGTATCTGTGATTTCAAAGCAGCATTCCTTAGAAGAAGAATTTGTTTTCTGTGGTGGTGGTGTTTTCTCATAGTTTACCACTGAGGTGGAATCCCTCAGCTGGTCCTGCTGTGGACTCACGGAAGAAACACTTTAGGAAAAGTAAACTCGGTGCTTTCTGCTGCCAT